>NC_138833.1:16050387-16345387 GCF_965183815.1 Platalea leucorodia | reverse complement strand
CTGAGGGGAGACCTTATCACTCTCTACAACTGCCTGAAAGGAGGCTGTAGCGAGGTGGGGGTCGGTCTCCTCTCCCAAGTAACAAGCGATAGGATGAGAGGAAACGGCCTCAAGCTGCGCCAGGGGAGGTTTAGGTTGGGTATTAGGAAAAACTTCTTCACCAAAAGGGCTGTCAGGCACTGGCACAGGCTGCCCAGGGCAGGGGTTGAGTCCCCATCCCTGGAGGTATTTAAAAGCCAGGTAGATGTGGTGCTCGAGGACATGGTTTAGTGGTGGGCTTGGCAGTGCTGGGTTAATGGTTGGACTCGATGATCTTAAGGGTCTTTTCCAACCTTAACGATTCTATGATTCTATAATTACAAAGTAATTAAAAGACCCACCGTGGGCTCCACAGAGAAAGCTTTCCATA
Source organism: Platalea leucorodia (assembly GCF_965183815.1). Taxonomy (NCBI): domain Eukaryota; kingdom Metazoa; phylum Chordata; class Aves; order Pelecaniformes; family Threskiornithidae; genus Platalea; species Platalea leucorodia. The sequence continues at coordinate 16,344,978 of NC_138833.1, read as the reverse complement.
TGGACTTTAATTATTATACCACAGTCTTGCCAGAAAAACACAAAAGAGGATCTCAGGCAGCTCGGAGGATGCATATGGCTTGTGTAGGTGGAGAAAGCTAAAAGACTGTTACTTTGGGTAGGAAGTGGATTTTCTCTCTCCTATAATCTTGTTAAATTACCCTGTTTTTAAATCAATGATTTATATCTCTCTCTTCAAATCCAGAGGGGGAAAAAAAAAAACCCTCTCTCTAAACAGCAAGTACGTGACAAGCAATACATTTTCACTTTCGTTTATCCTCAACATTGCAAAGTTCACTCAGCAAACCAAAAGTGTTAAAGGAAAATACTGGGAAGGACTAGTTAAAAAGAAAACCTTGGCTGAAATGAGATGGAAAACAGATTTCCCGGGTTAGGTAAGTATCAGAAAATAATACATAATGTTAGACATCTGAAAAAGGAAGTAGGAAAATATTTAGGAATTTGCATAACCATTTGCAGCCTAAGAAAAGCACAGAAAAACAGTTTCATTATGAAAGGACATTTCAAATAGGTGACCGTGCTGGGAGGTGCTGCGTGCCATGATCTTCACTGGGAAACGGCAATACCCTGCGTGCAGCACTGTTTTTCTTGCAAGTGCCTGTGTTTAACTGGATGAGGATTCCCAAACAGATTTTCATTTGCAATGCTTGCCATTTGGGTTTCAGGGAGTCCCCTCTCCCTTTTACACCAGTTTTGCACCTGCGTAGGTCTAGCAGCTTCCATGGGGAATCATCTCTTAGCAGCACTCACAAAAATAAAATGAAATAAAATAAAAACCCCGCACAGACCTGAGACAGAGGTCACGCTGCAGCCCACCTGCAACAGGGGAGGGCTGGCGCACAGGAATTTACACCGACAGCCACGGATTTTCAGACAGGGAAAAGGGAAAAAAAACAAAACATCTAAAATCTCTACTTAATGGAGTTGTATACACTCTACCAGCAAACTGCAAGGAAATGCCAGCAACCTCAGTGCTTCTTCTGGACACAACACCTTCAGCTGTGTCCCTGTCACCTGAAGGAGCAGGGTGAGGAGACCCCAGGGAAAGGCAGGGCTGGGAGAGGTGCTGCCAGCTCGGACGCCTCTCCCCTGTGCCATCCCCGAGCCAGTGCATGGCCCCACAGCAGCATTTCCCCGGGGGACCAGCGTGTGCCACGCTCACCGCAGCTTTGGGAAGCAGTGCTGGGAGGAGTTTCCAAATGAAGAGCAATGCCCATGGGTGGAAACCCAGCGGCTTGGTGGCAAACCATGCCGGCAGACATGATGCATCACAGCCGTGCAAATCAGGCTGCTCCTGATGGCCCAGGGAGTGCAGGTTACCACTGCAAGAAGTTGCACCTAACAAAGCTCAGCATCCCCTGCCTGCATCCTGCAGCACCTTGCTGGCCCATCAGGGGCTTCCCACCCTCTGCTACTTCAGCCAGCACAAGCTGCTGCTCAGGTAGCATCATAGCAAGCAAAGGCAGAAAAACATGATGCCAGGCTTTATGCCTGTGAGTTCAAACTATACAAACACTTTGGAGGCACACATTCACGTTCCAGCTGCCTCCCCTGTCCCAGCATGCCACTGTGCCAGCTGCTCCAGGTGATGCTGAGGGCGGTGAGGTGGGATTTGGGAAGCAGGTGCAGAAAAGCAGGTTTTGGTAAAAGCATTGGGGCAAGCAGTGGGTAAGGCACCATGTGGCATGGCTGTGCCCTCCTGCAGCATGCCATGCCATGCTGCAGGGTGCAGCCATGCAATTTTCTACAATATATGAGAATTTGTCCTCAGGGGCGCAGGCAAGCGCCAGCAGGGACATCAGCCCACACTGCCCACGCAGCTGCAGAGCCCACGCTGCCGCCCTGGCACACAGCCCCAGCCCAAGAGCAGCCCCGAACATCAAAGCTTCTTCCCCACAGCTGAATCCTCCTCTTCCACTCAACTCAAACACTATTGAGTGTCCCATAGCCGTTAAGCTCGACACACCCAAAACTGGAACAAGTCAGAACAATTTAAGAGGTACCGAGGTTGGCATTTGGCGACAGTTTGTCCTTGCTGGGCTCTGAGGACAAAGTCTTGTTTTGTTTGCTTATATGGAAGCGTTATTTTCCCCTCGCAGCCCGCGACTTGCGCAGCAAGCCCTTCCGAGGGGTACAAGTCTGCTCCGGGCTGAGGGGATGGGACCATGGAGCTGACCACAGCACGGCCACGTGATGCGCATGGCCCGGCCCCGGCTGCTCTGGCTTTTTAAGCTCAGAGAAGCATGAAAACTCCACACCTCAGAGCCAAGAAATTCCCTTACTCCAAATGATTGTGTCCTTTCCCGCAAAGGGGGTGCATGACACGTTTCGGATGTTGTGCCCTTGCCTCTTCAAAGCAGGGTTCAAATGACTCTGAAGGGTCTGAACCTCTGTTTGTAGGCTGCTGGGGGGGGGGGGACTTGTAGGCTTGCTCCAGGGGACACTATAGAGCATTACCCAACCACTTTAAGTCTATCCAGTTAATGTCTCATCTACCTTTCCATTTCTGGAAGCCCCACTGTGCTGCCATAGAGCACCAAATCTTCATTACTGCCCCAAAAGCAGTCCTACAACCCCAATGCCCAGCGCAAGGTTTCACCGGCTGCGACAACGGAGAGCAGCTGCATGTCGGGGAGTCAGGAGGAAGCACTGGCATCATCAATAGACGTCTTTAGCTCTGCTGACTCACTGCTTTTCCCCCCAGCAGGGAAAACATGTCTGAGGACCATGAGTTTTTCCCACAGCAGCCCACGTTGCTGTTGGTAGACCTGTGGCTGAGCAAGACGTGGGGGAATACAGAAGAGCCCCTTTCTATTTCTGGACCCTGGATGAGGTGGATGGAAATCACAAGGCTGCCGGTTCCCGTGGGAAGCTATTAATAACCTCCTAAACACTGTCACATCCTTTAACGTGCGTGCTATTATAGGATGCTGAGAGAGAAGCCATTGGGTTGGTAAGCACGTGGGGCTCCTTCCCCCGCGCTGCCCGCTAGGCACTGCCGGGACGGTCCCACCGTGCCCCAGCCCTGGCACAGCACAAGACGCGACTTTGTGCGTCTGTCCCCGCTGCTGACAGCATATCTGGAGAGGAAATCCTCCCACGTGGCCTCGACGACTGCGAGGGAAATAAAGCCAATGGTTCATTGAGAGATGCCTGCTTCATACCAATTAATATAAAGAGCTTATATTAAAGGATTTCACTTAAATGCAAATCCCCTCTTGTAAACAAACCTTACAGGTCTTAGCCCCAGTCTCTAAGGCCAGTGCCAATCTGATTAGTTACTCCACATGCCTTAAATTCCCTCCTATAATTACCAATGAATAAAACTGCAAATTCTATCTTTTTGCTGAGATATATTAAACACTTACTGGATTTGACCTTTAGGTGCCCTTTTCAGTGACATTTAGTGAGGCTGGGACCTCTCTGGGTGAAAGACAAGTCCTTTAATTTGTTTCTTTGCACTAGTTGTTCTCCAGCCCACCACCCACACACCGCAGTTTGAGACCTCCAGAACAGTGCAGCACATGCTGAATTTTATCTCCCATATACGCACCACTGTTGACTATTTTTGGATGAGTGCCCAAACCAGAGAGCACAGCACAAGGTGCATAGTTCAGTATATTAAAAAAAAAAAAGGGAGAATGAATTCATGAGAAGGGTGTTCAGGAACTTACTCTGAGCAGCAGCCCTGGAAAGCATCTGTGGGAAAAGTGCTTTGTTTAGGTGAGCTTACCTGGGTGGGACGAGGATTAAGTATTGCTGCAGGAACAACACACACGTGTCAACTCTATATAAACTCTGGAAAAGCAGTCCGATGAGGAAACACCATCACCCCTGCGCAGGAAATGCATTTGTTGGCTGATGGTTTAAATGTGGTTAGCAAAAAAAAGATCCAGAGGCTGCTCCTCTGCAGCTCAAGGAACCCCGAAGAAACTCTCCACGGCTCCTTTGAGCATGAGCCTTTCACTCCTCCACCGATATCCACTTTCTTTTCTCAGATAATTCATTTAGCCTCTCAGTCTTTCCACTTCCATTTAAATACACAAGCCTGAAAGCTCCCAAAATTGTAGCACAGCCTGGCAAAGCTGTTAAGCACCGTATATCCCTGCCCTTTTTTAGCTTCAGCCCGGAGCCAGTCTGCTCCCTACAGCCGTGCAGTAATTCCAGGTCACCTCAGTGGGCACATGCCATCAATAAAGAGGGTTTGATCCTGGGTCAAAACCAACTTGATTTCTTTCCCTTGCCTCGTACACCACTTTTTTCTATACTGTTTAAAAACAGACACAGAGAAGCAGGAGAACAATCAAACTATGAGAGCTAACTGAATATTAAGAAGTATATATGTCATTTATTTGGGTTTCTTCCCTGTCTTTATAAGTACAGCAGTCTCTAAGTGGTACCTGGAGTGTTCATACAGAGGTGTGCGCTTTGCTTCTCTTTTCTTGCTTACAGTCAGCTCAGGAGGAAAAGTCCCTTTTCAGCAATGCAAATCTCCCGGACATGGACTAAATAACTTGGCCCTGCAGTAGAAGACAGTAAGAGATGCATGTCTGGAAGAAAAAAAAAAAAAAAAAAAAAGCTTTTCATTAAAGGGAAGCCCAGTTCCCTCGCAGGCTGCCAAAGATGGCAATTCAGCTCCCTGTCCAGGAGCTGCAGTTTGTCGGGGGCAGGCACTGGGGGTGCTAGCAAAAGAAGAAATCCTCTCAAACCTGTTGAAAGAGCAGTAGACACACATATGGCCATCATGTCTCATTTCTGTCCTCCCCCAAGAGTGGAACAGCTCTTCTGTCAGCCCCAGGACTTCCCAGGCGGTGCAGAACAAGTATCTCCCCCTCGGCCTGGAGGCAACAGAACGGGTCTTACATGAAATGCATCACAGAAAGTGAAATTGTGGGTGCCCCGCACCTGCGTGCGAGGCAGAAGCTACTGGGAGCTGCTGAGCTGCACCAAAACCAGTGCAAGTAAAGGAGGAGTCTGCCAGAAAGAGGAGAGCCAGTGCCGGGAACACTTGTGATTTTGGCATTGAAAGTGTTACAGAAAACATGCCATGAAGTTCCTCTGAGGCTTTAATTTCCCTCCCCCCAATGTTCCTTTGATTTTGATCCCCTCCTTTCCTCATGTCCTTTGAACTTTTAAAAAGGCACTTTGAAGACATGTCATAAAGCAGGGGTTTTATTCATGATCTCCTCTTTGATGCTCCTGCTGCTGTGTGTGAAGTGCAGCCTCGCAGGATGCGGGAGCCGGAGGAGCCGAAAGCCGAGACGGAAAGGAAAGGACAGAAAAGTAAAAGTGTGGATGCGGTGTTTGTCAGTAACTCACTGGGGACGCGCAGGCAGACACAGCAGCAGCCCTTATTCTTGCCGAATGCGTGACTTCTGGGCTATATGGGCCTGGTGTAATTATACCCAACCTGCTCCTCCGAGGGGACTGCGGGCCGGCAAACCCCAAGGGGGGAAGCGATGGGGATGAAGGAGAGGAGCAGCTGGCTGGGAAGTCCTTAATCCCAAAGGCCATCCCCATCTCCCACGTATTCCCAAGACCTGAGATTTAGGAATAAAATGCCAGAAGACGCAGCCTACCCTGGGGAAGAAGAAGGGATGAGCAGCCCTTGCCCAGGTCCTGTCCCTCCTGACTACCTGCCTCCGATCTGTGCGTTTTAATTTAGCCTCTCGGCATCCAAAACCACAACACAGCCAGTTTGTCTGCATTGGTCAAAGACAACTGCCCGGCCCAAATCAGTCCTGTTGCAAGAACTGGTCTTTGGCAGATAACGCAATTATCCTACAGAGGACACATGGCTATTTTGAAGAAATCGCCAGATGCAAGGTTTACTGTATTAACTCTATTCACTGGTTCTTCTGTTTCAAGTCTGCATCACTTGCATTTAAATAAATCCTGGTACGCTCTTTCATAATTTTATTTTGAATCTCAGGAGATGGAGATGTTCTTAAAGTACCAAAAGCTGGGATCCTATGGTATGGGCAAAATCTTAATTTAAGTTTTAAAAAGGTTTCTAACCGCAATGGTTAGGGCAGAATGACTGGAAATAAACAAGCCCAAAAAACCAAAAACAATTAAAAAATAATAATAATGAATTAATGCAAGTAAATAGAAACATATTGCAAATTTAAGTACTATGAACTCTAACCCAACCCTCTGATATGGAGATATGTCCCAACTCACAGTATTTGGGCATTTTGACACTGAAATGCCACCACAAGCTGCACTGGAAGCCCATGCCAGTCCCTCCCCGCTCTCAAAGCACCGAGCTGAGCCCCAACGGTCCCCACCATGGGGTTTCTCTTACAGAAAACCGAGTCCCCAGCCACCAGCAGCCAGGCAGGACAGGGCCAGGCAGGCTTTTCTCATGAAACCCCCACTCCAACATGCAAGGAAGAGACTTTTTCTTCCGAAGTGGGATGGTTCAAACATGATGCCGTTTGCCACAATAGGTAGCATCTGTGCCACGTGCTTTGGGATTGCCACTGGATGTTATTGGATCTGCCTGTCAGAGAAAGATAGAAAGACCAAAGAAAGGATTACATACAACCATATAATTCTGTTTTTACAGCTACTTAAATATTGAATCAGCGCTACAGTATTATATACATTTGATATTTCCTGGATCAAGCAGACTGTGTAATCCACCGTGATCAAAGTTACAAGGAGGGTTTTTTTCTTTAAAAAAAAACCCAACAAACTCCACCTTCAAAACATCTCTGCCAGCAAGCAGGTTTCTTTTCACCAAATCACACTCACTTTACCTCTCCCAGCATCAAGCAGTCTCCCTTCATGACTTAGAAGCCAAAGTCACGGTCTCACCACCCACCATTACTATCAACACTCAATGCGCCCATCCAAAGGGCTGTTTCTGTGCAGCACATGGGACGCGCAGGTTCAGACCCCAGGCGTGAATGGGAAAGCAGAGTAACCCCAGCTGTACCATCTGCTAACACATCCCTGCCCGGGTCCTGTCAGAGGCAGCTCCTCTCACAGGGCTAATTCACACTCCAGTGGAAAGCAAAATTTAAACAGGAGATCATGGCACTTGTCACTGAAGCCGAAGGCAGCAGAGCTGGGATCTGCCTGCAATAAGAGCCCTGCCTGCTGCTCACCAAGACCTGGCAGGCGCTGGGGAGTGGAAACAGGGCACTGGCTTAATAAATGGGAGGAACACCACAAAAGCAGGAGAGGTTAAAAGCTGGTTCGCGACTCCCTCAAAAGACAGGGGAAAGGTAGGACAATGCTGTCACAGGTGCCCTCCTGCCTTGCTGTTTCTTCAAGGACAGGAGAGGCCCCATCATCTCCGAATGCTGTTGGACGCACGACGGTTTCTGCACCACGCCTCGGCACATCCCGTGCTGCAGCGCACGGCAGAGCAGAGCCAGCCCGGCCCCTGCGCCCCTGCCGCTGGGCTGCCCCGACCCTGCTCCCAGCACGGCGCTTGTCCTGGCAGCACCCAGCGCGATTTCAGCCCATGTCGTGGCAATAACATCACAGACTCTGGGGAGCTACGACACCAAACAATTGCAGCTTTCTAGCCAAAAAACTGAATTGCCAGAGCTCCCCTGCTTGCTGGAATAGATAAGGCACTACAGGCACATGCCATCACAGGATCACAAGGCAATACAGGGGTTTTGTTTGTCCGTATCAGGACTCTACCTTTATGCAAGATCATCACATGCTGCAAATTACCATGAGCTTGCATCTAAGTGCATCACAGTGGTGTTGCCCTGTGACATGGAGACTGAGAAACGGGAGAGGGGACACAAGGAATAAGAAACAGGGAGGAGCTGAAAAGACACATATCACCTTAATTTATGCAACATTTTGTAGCAGAACTATAAGTTTCTGATCAGAACTAATCTTAAGGAAAGGGTCTTCACTCAAGCTCCCCACATACAGCGGTCCTGCACCACCACAAGGTTACAGACGTACGACATTCCCTCACATGCATGTGTGGTATCCCCGTGGGGAACAGCACTGTCTCTGTCACACTGAGCATCTCTGCCACCCAACACCCACGGATCAGCCCATCAGCTCCAGGACTCAGTGGTCATGGGATCACCCCACATCCTTTCCCAGCTCCGGCTGATCCAGTCATAAAAGGCCCTGCTGTCAAACATGCAAAACAGTATTAAATACTCAAAACGGTATTAAATAATCCTGTGCACACATACTACACATTCACCAAAAATGGGTAGCCAGCTTCCAAGTCCAACCTGCAGGAAGATGATGAAGCTGCCAGCAGCAGAAGGAAGCGGATGCAGAGCTCACCACCAGCACCAGCTCTTCAGACCCAGGAGAAGTGCATGGTTCAAAGCACCCTTTCTATACTGGAATATCTTCCCCTCAAACTAGAAAGCTCAGAGCTGCAGCCTAGGCTTAGGCTAGGTGACTTTTTTCCCCCTCCTGAGTTTCTTTCTGAATTAGAATTGGACATTTCCACAGCAAAGCTGTTTTTGCAACACGGGCCCCCGTGGCACAATGCCACCGGTCGGAGCCTCTCAACTTTATTTAACCTTTGCGTAGGGAATTGCATTAACTCATCGCAAGAGAACCTCTCAGCAAGGGAGAAACAGATGTTCAGGCATTAGATAAGCTACAAGCAAGTCTGCGGTGTTTATCAGCAGGGATGTGGGGCTGGTTTTAGTTTTGTTATTTTTAAAGGCTGAGCAGTGGCAGAAGTTATTCGGAAATAAGTGAAAATTATCCTGAAAACTGCTTGAGGGGCTTTTGAAAGAATGTCCTCAGTTTCTCCTTTTTACCTGCAATACCAATTTGTTTCTTTCTTTCTTTCTTTCTATTAAATTACAGCCAAGTATCTGCTCCTGAGACTGAATGCAGATGCAGCTGGAACAGGAAATTTTAACTTGCTTCCAACCTGGGAATTTTGCACTTTAAACTTGAGATAAGGAGAGAACTTCATTTTAAAGACACATGTCCCTTAACAAAAGACAAATATCTTTCCAGAGGGGCCACCCCACAGTGCTCCTGAGAAACCAGTACTGCAGAAAATAGCAAAATCTAAAGAGCTATTATGATTCTAGTGGGCATTTATTAAATTATCCCCATTTAATATACTCCTCCCTGCTTGCTCTTTAAAAAAAACACTAAAATATCCACGTTAAAATTATTTCTCTTGATTTTGTCTGCTTTGTCAGGCATCTGTTGGTTACGTGAGGAGCTCAAACTCTCTGCTCTGCAGTTTAAGCCAAAGCAGGTCTCTGGAGGTAAAATCTGGCCATCACTTCTTCATTAACTGTGTACAAGCAGACACAGACACACTTGCACCCAGGCAAAACCTTGCATTTGAGTTTTTCAAAGTGCTTCATGTGTGGCAATTAATTTCACTACAGGCCAGCCTGCACTGCTCAAAGACGTGTTTTTAAGCCAACTTACTTAAACTCTGCATAAACCACTGCAAAACTGTTTGCATTTATATAAATAACTGGCCAACTTTCTACGTAGCTGAAAACTGAACTACTGCCTTATATTGCATTGACTCCAGCCATTGACAGGTGAGTTCTGGTGAATCTTCACACAGCATTTTAGAAGTTACTGTCCCAACCAACATTAGTGGGACCAAATTTTCAATCCACAGAGAGAAATAACTTGTCCAAAGCCATGCAGCCACACAACTTCACAGATTTCATGAGAAGTCTTGGATAAAGAAATTGTAATTGCGACTCAGCAACACAGTTAAGCTTCAATTTAAATATATAGAGAATCATAGAATCATCAAGGTCGGAAAAGACCCTTAAGATCATCGAGTCCAACCATTAACCCAGCACTGCCAAGTCCACCACTATACTATGTCCTCAAGCACCATGTCTATCTGTCCTTTGAATACCTGCAGGGATGGAGACTCAACCACTGCCCTGGGCAGCCTGTGCCAGGGCCTGACAGCCCTTTTGGTGAAGAAGTTTTTCCTAATATCCAACCTAAACCTCCCCTGGCGCAGCTTGAGGCCATTTCCTCTCGTCCTATCGCTTGTTACTTGGGAGAAGAGACTGACCCTCACCTCGCTACAGCCTCCTTTCAGGCAGTTGTAGAGAGCAATGAGCTCTCCCCTCAGCCTCCTCTTCTCCAGACTGAACACCCCCAGCTCCCTCAGCCGCTCCTCATAAGACTTGTGCTCTAAATATATATATACACACACAAACACACACTCTCAAAGGAGAATGAGATTTGGGGGGTGACAGCCCCTCTATGCTTAGGACTGTCCTCTTGAAGCGTTCAAAAGAAAGGCCAGGCCCTTTGTGGTGCCATGCATTATCAACACCCAAGCAAAGCAATAGCTATCCTGCCCAGAAGACCTTACAGAGGATGAGCGGGATCTGGCAAAGTGGCTGTGGCTCTTCTTGGTGCAACCAAGTAATCTTGGGAAGCACCAAGGCAGCCTGGTTCCTCCCGCAGCAGTTACCTTCACATAAGCAGGCTTAAGGAAAGCGACCAAAGAGAAAAATTTTAGGCAGTAAATGAAAAATTGAGTATTTTGTGAAGAGCGTTTTGTGTTACTAACCTACAGCAGATTTTTAAGACATGTTCAAATCTGCAAATATAAAAGCTGGCACTACTGAGAACCCTGGTGCCCAGCCTGCCTGCATCTTAGCTACCCAAAGATCATCCAAAACTCAAGCCCTGAGGTTTTCATCCTCCTTAAGCCCTGCTCTCCCATTTGCATGGGGCATCTCCCCTGTGTTGTCCCCAGGGCTTCCTGAGGACCTTCATCAGGAGGACGGCAGGGGAGGAGAGAGCTTGGCGGCCACCCTGCCACTGCCAAACCCACTCTTCAGCAAACTAGGTCAAATTCAAATGCTTTGGTCTCAGCTGAAGGTCACTACTGTCTCCCCAGCCTGCGCTGGGCAAGCTAAAATGTATTTACATTGAGAAGATGCAGAGAGGTTTTGGAGCTGGAAGTGGTTAGAGGAAAAACAGGCTGCTAAAGGAAGCATGTGCATGAGCGTGCATCTAAAACGGTGAATGCAGAGGGAGGAAAGAATTAAAAAAAACAAACCATCAGACATTTCCCTCAAAGGGCAAGAGCACTAGCCCTGCCTTCCCTGCTCCTGGTCAATGGCTTGTAGGTGTTCCTGGTGCAAACTACAGCATTGACTAGAGGTAAAGGTCTTGGATAACATTCGCAGAATACTTTGACACAGAAAGTCCAAATTCCCCTTTACGGAGGCAAAGTCTGACAAAAGCATAATGGAAATAGGCTTCTGACGGACAAAAAAGTGACTCCCTGGCACACACGCAAGCCCACGCAAAATTTCCGGCCTGCCCTCCAAGTGTGAGCACTGGTGTTTCCATTAAGCGCCTGAAAGCTCAGAAAGCATCCGGAGAAAAAGTAAACTCATGATTAGACCGAGCATGATTTTTTGCTTGATTTTCTACAGGGATTACACTGCTAGATTTGAGAGTGTCTCTTCCGACTGCCATACAGATCGGAATACACATTTAGCCCTCAGAGTATTTGTCTGAAATTATTGTTGGGAAGATGTGTCAGAGGAAACTTCATACAGAGGTAGGTTGGAAACACCCCTAGATCTGGAGCCACACCAAACTTGGGGAAAGCCCGGATCTGGACCAGGCTGCTTCCCCTGCCGCTGTCCTCATCTCCCCAGCGTGATCCCACCACCGAAGTGGGCTCCTGGGAGCCTCAGGAAGGGGACGCATCTTGACATGGAGATTGCACCATGGCCATCATTCATGCATTGTACAGACCATCTCTTCTCTGTCCCGATGGCACGGCTGCGAAAGCTATACCATTGCCTGCACGGGAAAGTTATGTTAGAAGACTAATTAATGTATTTTGGCTGTCTTCTAATGAAACTCAGCAGCTGGAAGCAGGCACGGAGCCAGCACCACGTGACTGCTCCGTTCTCCCTTGGACACATTTCAGGAATCTTTTTGCTGAAGTATCCAGTTGTCCTGCACGACTTTTTTTTCCCCAAAACTGAACTAATCAATGTCTGGCTGCTAGTTATCATGGAGGGAGGGCGAGAAACGTGCACGGAAAAGCTGTTGTACATCAACTGCTGTATTCTAAATATGCTAGCGATACAGCTATAGACAGTATTTTACTCCACCATTTATCTTCACACAAGCAGAAAGGCTGTAAGCAGATGAGTGTCTGCCATGGAGAGCAGTTTTAAGTGAGGTTATTGCATTCTTGACTTAAGCCCATTTTTCTGGTTTCCATGCAAACGTCAATGAATTTAAAAAGGGAGCATTCAGTTCGGACCTTCCAATTCAGACAAAATACAGTATCTCTCTATATGGGGATTATAGTCTTGCTTGGCAGAGGAATAAATCCAATGGATTTCTTCTGCCTCTCACAGTTACAACCCCTGACTGTCTCAAAGCACACATCCCCGTTACCTCCATCGGTTGCTGCAGCCATTCTCACAAGCGCTGGGCAGAAACGCATATTCTAAATGCACAGGAATATGTATGCTTGCACCTCATACATGTACATACACACACATACAGGTGTGTGTCCAGGACCAAAGACAACAGGAATGTAAATATGTTTTACCCCTAATTATGGAAAGTGCTTTGGCAGGAGGCGGCCAGCGGCACAAAGAGCTACTATTGAGATTCCTCAAGCCATGGCCTCCGTTCAGTACACAATCGACAATATTTAGACAGTATGGGCTAGTTCCTTCCTTCGCAAGGTAACTTCCTCCGCCTGGCAGCCCTCAGGCAGGCTATAAAATGACCTTACGTTTAAGGACAGTGTCGAGTAAAATAAGCAGTCAAAGGAAAACTGTGCCTGCTCGCTCTCTCTTCATCTCCACTGTTGTTTTACACCTCTCTTCTGCTTTGTCTTCAGGGTACAGGCAGCTTCTCCGGTTGAGCTGAGCTGAAAAGCTCCTGAAGCGGATGCCCCCGCGCTGCCCGGCAGGCAGCAGGCAGGCAGCAGCCTGGGTGCGCTGGGCGATCCCGCTGGGCTGCGTGGCACACACTGACAGCAGCACCGAGCAGGCTGGCAGGCATGCACCACGTGTCGGGAAGAAAAGTGAAAAAAATGACGGCGTGCGAATTAAGACTTACTTATTAACCCCAAAGGAATTTCGGTTTGGGTTCTGCCTCTCCCATCTCTCCCCCTCCCATTTCTCCTATGAGATGCCCAAATGTTTTCTTGCCTTTCTGCCATAGAAGCTTCGCTAGCGAACCCTTTCTTACCGTGCAGTGCCCCGTTCCGATCCACTACCCGTAACGTTTGGTTCCAGACCACAAGGCGCATTGGCTTCTGAAAGTCTGGCTCTAAAACCAAATAAAAAGCTTTTCATTGACACTCAAATGTACGTGCAGCAAGTCAAAAGCCTTATTTTCATGTTTTACAGTGCTCCCACCTGAATAAATTCATTTTAAGTGCCACTTTTCCATTTGTGGATTATGAAAAGTTGGGAGGTCTGGATGCCACAGCCAGGTACCAGAAGGCAATATATTACCTGCTGCAGGAGTCTGTCGGTGCTGCTCTAACCCGCAGCCGTCATCCCTGTAAAGCTTTGCAGAGCACTGACCCATGCAGCCTCCAAGCGCTGCCTCAGACCCGCAGCCACGGACAGACGGACAGCAGCAGGTCCACAGCCTGCAGGGAAGGACGGGCGGGTAGCCTGGTAAGCCGTAAAGCAATGGCGGGACTTGAATGTGACATGGCCCAGTGGAAAAAAATTACTAATATAAAATTTTTCCTAATCCACCCACCTTCCTGCTCCCCCTTTGGAGCAGAACAGCTCCATTATACCGCAGGGTTTGCTCAAGCCAGAACCTGTGCGGGGAAAGGAGGGCTTCCACCGGCCCTCACTACGAACACACACACACACAGCTCCAATTGGACTGGGTTTCTTGCAGCCACCCAGTTTAGATACAGATGTGATTCTGGCCATTTTCAGCTATAAAGCATCAGCTTATATTACATGTGTATCTGTGGGTGTAAATGCAAGTGCATGCAATAGATGTAGGCACACTCACCTTACACATTAATATCTACAGTAGAAATCTGGAGAAATAAAGTGGCATGGGATTGTTGGTTCTGCCTATATTTAATTTTCCAGACATTTTTAATCACATTGAATAATAGCTTAGGTGTGTCAGAGCATCACAGCTAAAAGATCTGAAGCTCTGTCCACAGTGGGAACATGTATCAGCCTATCAAATGCATAAAATATCAGCAAGTTTAGCATCTTTCATAAAGAAGCATTTGCCAGGTTTAAAATCCAGACCACAATTACTCCAAGAGGTACTATATAAGCCTGCTTCTTCCCATTCAGTATACAAAAGGTTTGCCACAGCCCTTGGTAGCTCTCTAGCAAAACACAGAAGGTTCAAGTTTATTCCACTCGTGCAAGGAACCTTCTCTGACAAATCAAACACACATTTGGCTGGGAAGGCTGCAGCATATGATTCCTTACTCCTTGCACATACCAACCTTTCACAGTAATGCAGGGACAGAAGCACTAGGTGGCAAAAAAAGCCAACAGGTCCTTATTAGTTACACTCTGGAAATGAGCATTAATGTATCTATAAAATTTCAGGTAGTTTAATAACAACCATGGTGGGTACCAGCCCATATACTCATCAGCATGCTTTATTGTTCCCAATGAAAGAATGGAAGTGAGGACTCACAATTATAGAAAGAAAAGGGGGAGAAAGGGGTTAAACCCCAAACTGTCGCTGAGTACATGTTACCAAAGTACAAATAGCATCTTGCTGGATGTCTGTGCACCGTTTCCTTCCTGGTAATGGCAGTGTAATAAAGCATCAAAATAAACAGTAATCCAAAAAAAATGGCTAGAATTGGTCTGTATTCCAGATGAGAAACATCTGCAGGGGTAGATCAGCAGATCTTTTCTCTTTTTCCTGGGCAATTAGTTGGACAATGCCGCACTCTTCCAAGTAAAATTATTCTCCCAGCCTCTTCTATCACCTCATAAATGAAAACAGTATTTTTTGGAAAGGAAGGAAAAATCAATAAATACCTCTAGATAAATAAGAGCAAAAGACTCCCTTAGATGTAGTTTAGATGCCTGCCTTGGTGAACATTTCCTGTACAGCCCCTCTCATTTCTAGCTGCGTTTTCTCAGATGGATGGGGGAAGAAAACAACCCTCAAATGCTTTAAAATTTAAAAATAAAACTACATTTTTTTCTATACTAAAATAAATATAAGAGAAGGGTAGGATTAGACCAATGTATTAACTGTCTGACTTGTTACCAGACAATAAACAAGGACAGTCTCATTAATTTTGGAACCACTACTGCCAATTATGAAAGCATTGTGTTTGCCATACACATTGATTAGAAAAGCTGTTTATTTGAACTAATAAAGCAGCAAATGAGCTGAAATTGTCTTTTCTTTATTTTTAATATGATAAATGGAATAAACTATGAGTACATCTGTTCCAAGCCTCTTTTCCACAACATGTTATGTCTGAAAAGCCTGAAAAATGTTCTTTTCTATTCCAACATTTCAAAGTAATGATTTTCTGCAAAGCATCACCTACAAAACATCCATCAGTGCTTACACAGTTTACTCCTCATTCTGCATTTAGTTAACTTTCTGAACTAAACCACATTACACAGGGAGGAGAAAACAGGCATTAGCCTACAAATACATCGTGGGCATCATAGCCCATCGACTTTGCAAACATTCCTGGGTATGTTGGCAGGGCTCAGACATCTGTGATCACGCTCTTATCAGCCAAGGCCTTGGTTGAGGCACCCTCCCACAAAGGCAGGGAAGGCTGGCCAGGTCCTCGGCTGGGCTGGCAATGGCCTGCAGAGCTCGGACCAAAGCCTGACCTGGCTCACCAGCCCAGGGTGCAGCTCTGCAAGATGCCATCTGCAAGATGCCAAGAGAGCGAGAACATTTGGCCTCACGCCCAACATATGGATTTGGGGGGTATCAGATGTAGGGCTTTGTTTCAAGCTGCTCTCTCTAGTGAAAGCCCTGGGAATCCATCGGCACAAGCAGACCCTTCCTCAGTCAATACCACATCTCGCCTGCAAACAGCAAGAAACGGGCTTCACAACAAACTCCATCTACAGCCGAGGTGCAGCGGGAGGAGCTCATCCACCGCCCGCGGAGGGACCACGGCCACACGCCCCCCTCCCACGCCCCCTCCCTGCAGCACCTCCGCTCCAAATTTCCAGGTTGACCAGTCCTGACTGATTGCTTTCAGAAATGTCTGCGAGATAGCAATAGGAAGAAGCCAGAGGGCCAGACATGGCGCTCTATTTTAACCACAAAACTATTTTTCCTCTCCCATTATTAGTATTTTTTTTTTTTAAACCTTGCTGCTTAGGTCTATGAGCCTCCCTCCGGCAGGATAAGCCGCTGGTCATCTTAAACAGGGGTATGCACGCAAACTGCTCTTATTTTAAAAAATTTCCACCAAATAGCAAAAGAAAGTCCATACACAAATCCATGCAATACTGCAGCAGTCCTTTTTCTAGTGAGACACCACACTACTGTATTTTTCAATGGATTAAATGCTGAATCTCATTTTTTGCCCAGGAGCTGCGATGACAGAGCACGTGAAGGCAAATACATGGTCCAGTTTCGGGATCTCCCAGGATCAGTTCAGCTGGAGCTGGGAATGCAGACCTGCTCCCTGCACCACCTCTGAATGGCAGCTCAATAAAGCAGCAAATGGAGAAAAAAATGTCAGGAGATAATGAACACCTTATTTCAGGCTGTTGTCAAGTAATTTGCTTTTCTGAGAAGGGAATTTTTTTTTATTGTATTTAGTGGTTTTTTTAGGGCAGCCATGGTGAAGTTTCTACATAAAGGAAAAGCAAACAGCTAGAGTCTTCCTTGGGCTTTGATCCTCCCTGTGGAGAGTAAACCATGAAGTGTTTGTTAAAATCCTAATCCGATTCAAAACTGCTTTTGAATGTGTTAGGGGAGGAAGTGCTGGCTCTTGCTGTCCCATCCAGCCCAGGTTTTTAAAGCCATGTTACTCTGCTTGTGAAAAACCAGTATCCCCTCCCAAGCAGCTGTTGCTTTGGCCAAAAGCTCACACCCAGAGATAACGTTTATTCAAAATGGACAGTTAATACATCCCTTTATGTGGGTACCCTTTTGCTCCCTGAAGAAAGACTCGTTTTCTCAGCAGAGGTAACAGCACACCTCGCTGGGGTGCAATGGCAAGAGGAGGGGTCCCCTCGCCGGCCCCGCCAGCCGGGCTGGACTCTGCCCGGCTCCCCGAATCGCTCGCTGCATTCCACATCTCCAAAGTCAAGTAGGAAAGGCAATCCCTGTGAGTGTCCTCCCCAACTGGGATACACCGCTTTTGCCACCTCCACCTCCTTTCTAACACAGGATTAGACGGTGGTGGAAGTGGTGTCAGCACAGCCCCATGCCGCGGGGCTAATTGCAATCACTGTCAGGCAGTCCAGAAACTCCTGACTCCTCGAAAGAGAACAGAATACTTGTATTGGCAATATCGCAGAACTGACTGATTTCTACTGATTGCTAATTAATGAGTTGCTGGAGCTCTGTGCAGCTCCCCAGTAACTAAGCTCTCAACTGCATAAAGCAGGGGAACACAGTTTAAGCAACAGCAAGAAGCCTGCTCGGTGCTGGCCGTCACTAACAAAGATTTGAAAACACTGTGGAGTTGGATAGTTGCTTAACACGTGGTTGTTCCACTGACACACAAGGAAGCCTGAGCACTGCATGGACACCCAGTGAGTGAACGCACATCTCAGGTCATGGAATACCCAAATACATGAATGAGACCCAAATAACATGCCGTAGCAGGTACCAGAACCACCAAACAAGTGCTTACCCTGGGCAAAGGCCTGGACCTCGCCTGGGCAGGCCTGGCTTTGCTGCAACGAACCCCCCTGATAACACGACCCTGCTTACAGCCACCCCAACAGCAACAAGCAGCTCTCACACCAACTCTGCTAAAAAGCATTTCTGTGATGTGGATCTGGATGAGTATTTTTCTTAACATATGTTGAACTTAGCACATAAAACGATTTCTACTTTTTTCTTTCAAAAAATACCATTTCAAAGGGAATCAGTATTGACCAATCTGCAAAAATCTAATACAACTATTGCTGGCCAGACTTCGGCTGCTACACCTTTCCCTTGTTGACAAAGGCAGGCAACCTGTTCTTGGGAAAACGCGATACCACAACCCACCCGCCCTCCCGGCACCTCTGCGGGGGCTCCACCATTCCCACCCTGATCCTCAGCAGGTGCTTGGGTACCAGCAGTCCCATCCACAAAGCTTTACTGACTAGCTTTGAGACAAACTGCTGGCAAGATATTTTGAGACTTATGAAAATACATAGGCACAAGGAGAAGGGAGCGATCAGAGACACTCGTTTCACTGCAGGTCTGAGCTCAGGGCAGGCTTTTAACATAAAGGGAGTGCACTGCAAAGCCTAATAAGTGAAGTTGTTTTGAGAGCACAAAGTGTCCTTATTCTTCACAAAATGGAAAATTTGTAAGATGTCTGCAGGCAAGCCAAGGAAAACACAAACTGAGTGCTTGCTGTGGCACAGGGGCACAAACGCTGTTATTGTTAATGTGACAGAGTTGCACATCTAGTTACACAAATTACCAGAATAAAGAATTCCTGAGTTGAAAGAAGAAAAGCAAAAGTAGTGTCAAAATGAACCACACTTGGGGCCAGGGCAAGCTTGACTGCATTCCTTCAAATGGTACGGTGCTTCCTTTCTTTTGGGAAAGGAGAGGGAGGAAATGGGATCCCACTTACTCTGTATCAAACAGTATCTATAATTTAAATGTACAACAAAAAACCCACAAATGTCTGAAATAGGCTCCAACTGCCCTGGATAACCCATTCCTCCCTCCAGGCATCCAAAGGCCCAGCCAAAAGCCACTGGCATCCGGAGCTGCCACTTGCCACCGACCCCTCACAGATGCAGCACCACGGTGGAGCACCCTCTGCCATCTCCACATCCAACTGCATGGAGAGGGTCCAGAGCACATCAAGATCTGAGGCTAAAGATTATTTATCTAAAAAGAGACATATTTCTACAAAGTTTTACCACTCAGGGCAGAGTTAATGAAGTTTAAAGCACACATAGCCTGCCCAGAAGCACTGGCCTTGCTCTATGTTAGCAGGTAGAGTTGGGCTGTGTCTATGAACGCTCATTTACATACCCCAGCTGTGCATTGCAGCAGTATTTTGACAGTGGAGCCCTTTCAGGATTAAAGGTGTCCAACTTGAGAATGCCCGCATTCATTTGTATTTAAGACCAGGAGGACAGAGACACAGCAGGAACGCTGGCTGGAGAGCGTGCTGCCTGGGTGCGGAGAGCGGAGGAGGTTACCTGCAGGTCTCTCATGGCACGTCAGCAGATGGGCTTTTATGCTACTCATTGTTTATTCCAATACCTTATTATTCTCTGGACCCCTCTGTTTTGCTGTTAATAAAAAGATTATCTAGAAATGCAACTTGGCATAGGTATGCCTGTAGCCCAATGACTCCGTTATTACAGAGCCACAGAGGTGTAGGACCCTGCTACACCAGGAGCTGCGCAGCCAGAACGACAACCCTGGCTTCAAAGAGTTTATGAAGGAGAAAAACAGGAACATTGAAGATTTAGGATCCTCACATCTGGATTCTGTCATTGTAGCAGGATAAAACAAAGCTGTGATCCAGCCTTCTTTGGTCAAGTGTGGATCAGAAGATGAACGTACACATCTCAGCTTGGCGTGTCATTATTTTCTATATGTACAGTCCACTAAGAGATTGTCAGAAGCAGAGATTTCAACATGAAAACTAAGGCCCCAGGACACCAGGATCAGAAATGTGCTGGTAACTGGCAAGATGTCAGAACAGTTTCCTTGGCTGAAGCCAAAAAGCAGCGATTTTGCCTTGGAACTGTTTATAAACCCTGGCTCCAGAAAAGCTTAAGAGACTCAATGTGATCATTCACACAGTAAAACGAGTCTGCGTATTTGCAGGACGCAGGTGTCGGTTCCGGGGAGATCGAATAGCATGGTTCTTCGGGGGGGAAAATGCTCTTCCATGTGCCAATGCACATTTAGTCACGACTGCAGCTCTCATGTTACTGGATCCCAGCTTGAACATGGTCTAAGAGCTGCTTCAGCCCAACAATTAATTACTTAATGTTTTTCAGAAAATTTCAAATGGTAGGAACAGGAGAAAGACAACATGAGGAGCCTCCTCTCCCTTCCAAGAGCAACTTTTAAAGAGCAAAATGACCTTTACTTCAGAAGAATGTGTTTATGTAGCAAGAATGTTATATTTTTTTAAATGATCTCTTTTCAAACAATTAAAATACACACCCACACCATATGCAAGTACACAAGTCAAAAATCTCTGCTTTACATCACGCACAGCACTTCTAAATGACATCTCCTTTTTCCGGGGTGGAAAATCACAGTCAGCATTTGTATATAAATATTATTACACAGCTTGAATGTACAAGCCAGGAAACAGAGAGTGCTGCATGACAACGTGCTAAAAATTCCTTGCTGCATTTTTTTTCATGTCAAGAAACCAGCACTGTTTGTACAGTAATCCCATTGTCACACACAGCGTTGTGCTTACAGTGACTGGCAGTTCACACAGCTACAGAACCAACACTTCGTCCTAAAACCGAAGTACAACAGCACGTAGGAAATCATCTCCTCATCTTGTGATACTGATGCACAGCTCTCCTGAAAATTACAGATTAATTTGACCTGTACATACGTTAAATCCCAGGCTATTGTCCTGCGCTGACTGCACGTAGGCCTATGAACAGTAACAGTTTAATCAGGAGTGGGAGCATGTCCTCCGAAAAGAAACATATGGAGAGACCATGTTGGCATGCGTCCTCTTTAAAGTCATAATAATATTACTTGTCTTGATAATATTACTTTATTTTAATAATAAAAGTAGTTTTTGTTGGACAGATTTTCAATCACAACAATCCTCTTTCATAGCCTACAAGTGACTAAAAGGGGCAAAGACTAGGACTTGACTTTGTTTTGGGCTAAGATCAAGCTTAGGATCAGCTTACCATGCAATAGCTTGAGCCTGTCTTGACTTGCTATTCCAGGGCTTGAATAGCTTGAGCCTGATTTTGACTTGCTATTCCAGGGCTAGAGAGACAGTAGTTTAATAGTCCAGGGCTTTTCCATCTCCAAGCAACAAATGACAAAACCTGAAATTGAAGTCTCCAGCCTTCAGTTCACCAAATCCTAATCCCCCCATATCAAATGGTGAACTCTCTACTGCTAAAAATACACCAAACTGGCCTACGCTAGCTGTTTAAGCATCCATAAATAGTGGTTTGTTTTTTGAAAGCCACACACTTCCATGTGTCCACAATGTGCTGTTTGACTTTGAAAACAAAAACACTTCCACTGGAGATACACACTGTTCCATTAAAAAAGTCTATCCAATCCCTAAGGCATGAAAACCTTAAATGGGGATAAACCACATCCAGAACACGCCTATCACAAATACCCTACTGACAAAACATTAAGCTCTTTTTGGGATACAGCAGCATTCACGTTAAATAATTTCTGTTTGTAAGCACTAAGATCATCAAATACAGAGTAATAAAAGAAACGCCATTACTAACACAGACACACCGTAGGAATTAGCAGAGCGTGCAAGTGCAAGACAGGCCCTAGTTAGGGTTGTCCTTAAACAATCTCACTAGGTTCCTGCTGGACAAAGCAAAAGTAACTTTAGCATTTTGACAAGTCATTTCTGCCTTAATAAGAGAGCCTGGGGCAAAAAAGGGACACGTGACATCCCCCTAAAGTATATTTTTTTAGAAAAAGATGTGGCTGAGCGGTAAGATCCTGCTTGGGATGCAGAAAACAGGAAAAGTGAAATAAGGTGGCAGCTTACACTCAACCTCTGGCTTCACTACACTACAAATTTCACTATAAATTGCTGAAGAGCAACAGCAAAACCTTCCCCGCACCCTTTGGAGCTTCTGATATCGGAGCCCTTCAGCCGAGTCCACAGCAGCTGGACAAGGGCTTCCTGTCTAAAATACCTCAGGGATCTTACCAGTAGGACAAATCTACATCATTTTATTAATCATATCACTGAATTTGTCTAGATATGAGAAAAAATTATGAGGGGTCCCTGCCCCTTCAGCTGCCAAGCCCCTGTCAGAGATATCAATTAGCAGATCATCTACCAGACTTCAACATTCCTGACAATTCTGGGGGCCAAAATTTGATTATGAAAATTCAGGGTCATTTCCAGACTGTGACCATTGCATTTCTAATGACTTTGATAATTAAGACAAGTTTTGAGGTGAAATCTCAAGTCTCTTTCAACATGTACTTTACCGAAAAGGAATTCACAAAACCAATGAATAAGCAGGTCAAAATCTCTACAAATAACTTTTCCCTTCTAACATTAATCCTTTCAAAGAATATTGGACATAACTCAATAGTCTTGGAAAGCGTTAGCATACATTAGATGGACAGGAAACTTCACTCTTAAATTGAAAAAGTAGGGTTTTAGATTGGACTGAAATATAAATCTCATCATTCCTATAACTCTGGGCCAATAAGCCCCTACATGTTTTTACATCAGTTTCTCTTCTCTCATTTTCCATTTCCCAAACATTTTCCATTTGTCCCACAGATAAGAAAAGCCCCTACACTGTGCCGTGCACCAAAACGTTTGTGAAGACGTGCACAAGGACTTCAGAGTATTTTCCCTCAGAGGAACTTGACCGTCACGTCCCATTACATTTGAAGTTCGGGCTATTTTTGCCCATGTGCATCATTCAGTGCTTGTCCTCATGGGCTCTCGCCTGCCAGGACGATGACTAACTTTCTCCCTTCGCTTCTTCCCTCCACCCCTGAGAACATTCACATCCATCTGGAGTTTCTCACAACAAAATATTTTTAAGCTAACCAAAACACCGTAAAATAGGATCAGCAAACTCCACTCGCTCATCCCCGCGTCCTCCCAAGTCTCGGCACACGACAGCACCGGCATCACAGCGCCAGGCTGGAGCCGGGGCCCCTGACCTGGGGCTGGGGGCTCCCACTGATGCCAACGCAGCTCTGCAGGGTGCCCTGGGTGAGAAACCCTCTCTGAATCGGGGTCTGTACAGGTCTTTTCTTAATCAATTAGATCTCGTTCATTGTCTACTATTTAATTTAACTTCCCATTTTAAAAGAAACGAAAGAGATGCCCACCTTTCCTCATGCTCCAAACTCTACAGCCTCACTTCAACTCCCCATCCCAGCAGGAAAATGAGGCTCAGGAGGACGCTTTACGCAAAGTACCCATACTGTACCCAAAGAATAGAACGCTAAGGAGGGACAGAAACAAAAGGATGCTATCAACTGAACGTGAATTAATTACATCAATTAGCAAGTGGGAACTGAACAAGATGTAACAGCATTAAGCTGCAGCAGAGGACAGATTTTGAGGTGCAGGAAAATCCTGATAACTAAGAACGGTGCGGCAGTGAGACCAGGGAGAAGGCAGGCCAGCCACCGTCAGGAATGCCCAAAGCTGGCCTGGAAATGCAGCTGCTGGGAAGGGCTGAGAAGTAACTGCAGCCTGCGGAGAGGTGATGCGGGGCCAGCAGCTCCAAAGCCCAGGAAGCCCCGAGCTGCCAGCACCTCTCACCGCAGTCCCATGTTTTCGCCTTTCTGCACATCCTCCTCTGAACATTAACGTCAATATCGCATGCAAATATTTAACAGTTTTCTTTGGCAAGGAGGTACAAAGCTGACCACTTCCTACCCCCAAATGGTACCAGCTTGCAGAAGGGCTTCACATACGTCCCCCTCTGTTGTATTCAGGTTTCTCCGAACACAGCCGGGGTCCGGAGCTGTAATCCTGCCGTCTGCCCAGAACCAATGCAGTGCTTCCCCGCCTCCCTTCCGCGAGGTCAGAAAAACAGGTATTGTAAAAGCAAACTCTTATTAATTTCAAATATTATCTGCTTTTGTTCATCAGTAGCTGGGGCTAATTACTACGCTGAGGAAATATGTCGCCGGGAATTTGTTGCCCAGACTGGTCGTCTTTAGGCTGCAAGTCTCTGACACCAGTAGGATCAGCGACTCGCAGGATGAAAAACTCTGAAGAGAACCAGGAGCAGCAGAAAGGAAGAACATTAAGAAGCCCAAAAAAGATCTCACAAGTAACAAAGCAAGGAAAAAAAAAAAGCTTTTTGAGATTCATTAAAGGCAAATCATTTAACATTTACTTTTCTTTCTGTTTTAAGTTTCCACATTACTGCACCATTAATTAGGCAAAACTACAGGAACTGATGGGTATTTTGACAGAGCATAGGCTGCTGGACTCAGCCCAGCAGAACTGTCATAACATTCTGATATACAACATTAGGGGTGCCGTGGGTTTGTGGGTCTTTTTTAAAGAAAAAAAAAAAAAAGAGAACACTGAACCCCAGTAATTCTGTGAAAGGTAACAGGTTAAGGCCACAAAGAAGAGTGGTTTTTAAGTGTTAAAAAAAATTCATTTGAAATCACATGTTTTCCAGTCTATAACTTTTTAATGGATATAATCTGGGTATTTTCAAAGCAGGGACAGGAGGAAATTAGTCAGGAAAATATTTAAGTGTTAGAATATGGTAATTATATACAAGTATGTGACTCGGTAATACCCAGCAATACTTCAAAGAGGGAAGGGCTGAGTTAATTTTATTCTACTGCCGAACCCTGTGGAAGAGTAAACACATGCGGGATGGAGAAATAGGGGGATCAGAGCTGAGCCTGCAGGGAGAGACGGGACACCCCCCTTACCTACGCGGGTCCGGGGCCAGGCACAAGCCCCCCGCCCCGCAGCCTCCATCAGGGCTGGGGGCTGCCCGCTGCACCAGCCCTTCCGGAGAAGGGAGCAGAGCCGCCAGGTGAAAACAAAATGCCTGGATTGCTTTAGGTGGATTTCTTGTTTGTAAATTCACTTTACAAGTTAAATCAGGACCTACACCGACGCGGCTCACCCCAGCTGAAGGTTGTCGGAGGTTGGATGCTGCGCTAGGAAAACTGTCCTAAAGACAGTAGCGTGCTGCAGGGCTTCGTTTTATAAAGCTACTGTGTGCTAAAGCAAGCTTGGCTGGGAGAGGTAAGATAAATTATTAGACCAACAGATACAGCTGGAAAAGCTTTGCAGAAGGCAGTGCCTTCAGCAGGCAAGCAAGAAGCCGGATGGGTGCAGGCATCCCTCTCCCGCTCCATTTCCCACTCCGGCCATTCGCCCAGGATGGGGAGGGAGAATCAGGACATTCGCTTGGCATCTCTTTGTAAGGAGGTATTTTGATTTTTGCATTGTCCAAGGCTTTCCTTCAGCAGGGTGCAATAGCAAAGCTGCCCATTATCCAGCCAGGGCGATCCAGAGGGGAACAAACACTGATCAACCTGCTTCAAAGTTCACACTAAATGTTAATTGGGAACAAACTCACACCAATTGCTTAAGCAATGTTAATTTCCTGAAAGAACTTTAACTTGGAGGAATATTTTAGCTTGCAACTTACTTCAGAATTATAAATCATTAATGAAATGTCATCCTTTTCTATTGTAATATGTGTGATATATACACATCACATCAAAATCCAAACCAGTTAAAAATTACTGCATGGGGATGGAAATAGGAGCCACATCAAACCACATGAGTGTTACAGGGCACAAAGGAGCTATGGTTAAAATATGCAGTTAATCACCACCAAACCTGGAAAAATAGCAAAGAGCTACAATACAGAATGGTTTTACAGTATACAAAGAAAAAAAAAATTGTTTTCCATCAGCACAGCCACCTAGCTAGCCACAGCATACAGACACCATCACCAGTGAAGTTTCTGCATTTTAAACCTTAACCTCAGAAATCACAGAAATTAGTTAACAGAAATGCTGTTAACTACTGCAGTAGCTGAGTTGGAATTCAATATGTTCCTTTCTGCTACAAGTTGCATAAACTGAAGTCCAGAAATGCAACAGGAAAGAAACATTTGCAGTGCCTTGGCAATCAAACAGTTGTGAGCTCAACTGATTTATACATTTGCGTTGTAGGAATTTTGCTCTTTTTAAAGAAACAGCCCCAACATCTTACCCAACAAATCAAAACTAATTGCCCACAAAAAAATATTTTAAAGCTGAAAAGAGATTATTTGACTGAAGAGACGTGGGAGATCATTTTGCTGTAGTCTTTTTTCAGGGAAATCTCAATTCTACAGATGGGGGAAAAAGAAGGTAACAGTAACTTATTTGAGTTGTTATGCTGATACAATTAATTCAGTATGGCTATTAGAAATCAGTATCCCTGTCTATATCAGGTGGAAGGTATAGATCTTATTCCTGCCAAAATAAAGATAGATTTGCTGTCTGCTTTTGATCACTTCATTATAATATATGTGCAAAAAAAAAGGTTGATATTTAAGTGTTTGCTTTGCTGTTCATTAATTACACCATTTATAAATGGAGCTTTGCAGTGAAAAGTTATGTGGCTTTCAGGAAACAGTTAGAGCTTTTTTTATTCAGAATGTAGCTGGGTATTAGCGAGGGTTTCAGGGAAAGATGCAGCATTCTTTCAGACTGCTGTCAATAATTTGTAGCTCTCTTTATGGACTGGTGCCGGAGAAGTGAGAACAATCCCAATACTCAGATTTTTCAGGATCAAACTGGTCTGCTACAGCAATACAAACACCAAAAGGCCCTTAAAGCACTGCTTTATAGTCACTATGACTTTTAATGTCAGTACTTTTCCACAATGTTGCTTGCTTTGCCAGGGAACACAATTTCCTCCACATGAAAATTCATTTTCTTAGTCACAAGTAAACCAATAGGGGTTTGAGAAAGGTGTGCCAGCAGGTAACAGGCTGGTAGCATCAGTTCTTCCTTTGCATTTAAAGGAATATATACATAGCAACTATCAGAAGCCTATAAATCCATTAGGAAAGACAATCCCCGCCTGTTCCAGATCCGATGGAGACAAGGAGCTGTGCCGTGCCAGGGGACCACCACCTTCCTCCGTCAGCGGCATCAGCCACATCTGGCAGCAGCTGGGCAGATTTGCCCAAAGGGGCAGTGACAAAAGGGACAAGAGCAAAGCCTCGGGCAGGCCCAGGGAGGGTTTACATGATTTGAGGTACTTCAGGAGAAGATTCGTTAAAACTTTCTGGGCTGAAATACCACCATTGCAGCCTGGGCTGCTGGAAGAGCGGAGCTGGGCTGCCCCCATGGTCCCCTGTGCTCCTGCATCCCCATGCAGCAGGCACATAAAGCTCCACATGTCCAGTGGGGACATGGGACAGAGAAAGCTTCATGTTGGCATCATGAAGTTGCAGGAGGGCCAACGTCCCTGTGCCTGCCCTGCGCAGACCAGCCATTTGATTGCAATCCCCCCCTAGACACGGGATGCTCTGCAGAAGGGATCTCCCTCCTTGTCGTGTTTCAGGAGATCTGGGGCCAGGGCTCCCAGGCACTCAGAGAGAATGCGAATAGCAACACTTCCACTGCCCTGAAAATATGTTTGCATTTGTTCACTTAGTTGCTAAAAATGCTCGAGTCACATGGGAACGCCTGGGAATGCAGCCCAGGAATTTCATTTGTAAGCAGAATTGTGTTTCTGGAGATTATTGACCTGAACCGTAAATAAATATTCAGGAAAAAATAGAAAGATTCACAATTTATGGTCCTTGAGATGATCTATTCAATCAGAAACAGCTGGAAATATTTCCCATAGGGCCCTCACCGTTCTACTATCAAGTGGCTGAATCCTGTAGATTGGAAAATCTACACGGCCCTTCCGCGGAGCCAGAGTGGATCCAGTTTCAGACCTGGAGCCTATGATAGGAAAATCCATCTCTCAGATTTACAGAGCCTCTGCCTGATAACAAGCACTGTTA
Source organism: Platalea leucorodia (assembly GCF_965183815.1). Lineage (NCBI taxonomy): Eukaryota > Metazoa > Chordata > Aves > Pelecaniformes > Threskiornithidae > Platalea > Platalea leucorodia. The sequence goes on along the minus strand of NC_138833.1, from coordinate 16,317,095 downwards.
TTCTGCCAGCTGGACAGCAGGAACGATCACAGCAGCTTCAGAATCCTGTTTATTCATTACAACCAGGCCATATCTGCTCTCTACCCCAAGGATTTCTACCTGTGCAAACAGCAGTTACGCAGAACCGTCAGTCTAAAATCTTTATTCTGGTAAGGTACCAACCTCAGAATTTGCATTTACCTCAATGGAATTTTTCATCCCAGTGAATGGCAAATTGCTCTGATATACCGAGTTCAGATTGTGAGACTAAGACAGCCAGCACGCAGCAAACCTTAATCAGCTTGATATCCTTTAAAGGAAGGAAACACATCAGAAAACATCTTCAAAGTGGTGAAATTTTGAAAAGCAAGTGCAAAAGACAGTACACTCAGGTGGAATTAAAGTTGCCAGACCAGTCAGATATAATTGCAAAAAATAAAGAAGTATAACACCCGATCCTTCAAAAAAAACCTTATATACAAACCTACAACCCAATAATCCAAATAATTCCCAACAGGGAATTTTATTGCATCAGTGCCAGTTAACTGCAGGTGTCCAGAGATTTAAATGTGCCAGCATCATCCCGTCACTTTAATACTGAGCAGTTAGATATTCTTTGGGATTAAAGGTAAAATAACGTGGTTCTGCTCAGTTCTATGGTAGACACCTAACATATGCTGAAGTATAAGGTAAACATTATATAGAGATTTAAGTGCATAAGCAAAAATAGTAAAATAACTTTTACCATTGAGTGGTGATATCAGTCAAACTTAACCACAGCTTATGAAAATCCCTTTACAAGGGAAGTTGCTTAGCAAGAGCTTGTTACTCTGTCAAGCAACACATCTGAGTGAAGAAGAGAGGTCAGTTCTGATCTTGATTTTTGACTTGATAGCTATAAGAATTACATTTTATTTCCTGCTTCTACCGAATCTGAGTGAAAGTGAAGGAAGAAACAGGCCAGCAAGAGGCAAAGGAAAGGGAGCTCCTGTTGGCCTCCTCAGGAGAGGGCAAATCACGAGTGACTGGATGGGATGTGGAAGGACAGGCACAGTTTTTGCCCTGGATGCTCTTCACTCCTTCAGGATCTCTTCCCCGCCCCCCACCTCCCTTGAAGAATCCCATTTTTGCACCTTCCTCACATAGACCATCTTTCCAAACTCCTCACTACCTTTCATTTTACATTTTATGCGCTTTTATCCTACCTCACTGAGTTCACAGTTTAGTTAATGGTGTAGGTTCAGTTACTACGATTGTTCGTAAACACCAAATTACTCATGTAAAATCAGGTCAATAGTTATTAAAAGCTGAAGTGAATTACCAAAAGTGAATCATGAATTACTGCAGCAAGGAAAAGTGCTGGCATTATGGTTCCCACCTCAAACCCTGCATGTACCGGCTGCTGCCAGGAGCCAGGTGTCAGCGCTAGAAACCACCTGAAAATAACTGACAGTGACACACGCTTTGGAAAACAGTTCCCCTTGGTACCGCCTCGGAGCGTGTCGCACGGCTCTCCATCGCCCTGGGGTGCACCCAGCTCGGTCCTCTGAGGCTCAAGCTGACGGAGATGGAGGACTTGCCATTTTCTGAGCACAACTTTCCAACTGCAGCAAGCGATTGCTGTACAGGCTTTTCTTTAGGTTTGCTTCATTTGTTTTAAACCACTCATAAGGGACTGGTACAGAATTTCACACCACAGACCACGGCCACAGCACCAGTTCAAGACTAAAGAGCATCCCTTATACCAGACTAAAACATTCCCATCTTTCATGAGCCGATGCCCCCGAAGCCAAAGCTGATTTCCACTCCTTGTGTTAAAACTCAAAAATAACACTGAATGTTTCCATAGCCAGGTAAGGCCACAGAGCAAAACGGCGAGGGAAGGAAGGAAATGAAGCACAGTTGGTGTTAATTATGCAAAACAAGATGTGACTTAAAGGATGTGAGTAACGTCTGGGTACAAGCAACAGGTGCCTGATAAGAGAGGAGGAAACCCAGACCTTTCATCTGCGCCGCAGAAGCGGACAACTGTGATAGCTTCATTTATAACAGAGATAACGACACTTAGTCACCTCCAGGGTGGATTACAAAGCTTATGAAGTAATTTCATAACAAGAAGAGGGGATGCACTGCCCCCGTGTCAGGGAGCCTGGCTGCCGGGGAGAGGCCCCCCCTACGTGCTGTGGCATTTCAAGGCAGCAAGATAAAGCTCAGGAACACTTTCATGATATATCGCTGCATCATGATACACCACCGGCACTCCCCTTTACCCACCAGAAATACAGGGTCTGCTTCGACACCCATCCATCCCTTTCTGGGTTATGACAACGGCAGGCTTCTCTCTTACTTCCCACGGAGGCTGGGGGGTTTGTGATCCAAAAGGAAGCTCCCAAGGAGTGGTATCTCCTGGGGGAGCAACAGGCTCAATCATTTCCAGTCCTCCCAGATTCTTAAAATTTCACAAACACATCCCTGCAAGAGCTGCACCCAAGCCTAATATCTCTGCATCTAAGCAGGCACTTCTGCTTTCTGTTTGGCATCTGTTTTGTAGCACCTGATTTCTGTTTGGCATCTCGACACAGACCTGGTTCAGGCTGTGGCTGATAGCCCGCAATACCACTGCCAGTGTAGCAGTCACCATTTTGCCAATATTTTTGTCATTCCACACCTACCCCCTCTTAACTTATTTCCAGGCACAATAGACTAGCACAGTAACTGCTGTTAGCAATGCACAAGGGGAGGAGAATTCCTATAGCAACATCCAAACAACTTATCTGACATATGTATGACAAATATTTGGCACAATACATCAGTAAATTTATCAGTAGGTCCAATTTTTCTTACCTTGCCCATGGCTAGAAGCACCACAAACACCAAACGCATCAGAAACATATGATGCTGCCCTAGACAGATTTTGCAGCAATGCGTTTCCATGCAAGGGGTCTATCACCTCAGTGGGTTAAAACACAAAGATCCAGTTATCCAGGTTTTATGAACTATTTCTAAGAGTTAAGTGATAAAAAACTGAAATTCCCTTTTCTCATTTTTACTAGGAAATTTTAATCTACAGTTTCCATCCTTATAATGTACACAGAAATGGTTAAGTAAATAGTAAGAAGGAAAAGGTTTCCTCCTTGGATCACCAACATATGGCAAAACCACCCATAAGGGCATCCTTTGGTTTCAAGAGGCAAGGCCAAGTTTAAAAACCACTTCTTCTGTGATACCTTGAACCCACTGCCAGCAAATTAGAAAATTCCGCATGCAATATCAGTTTAGAGAGGGAATTAGCTACTTCTTCACGCAGGAGTGCTGCTTGCACCCTGACTTACCGTAAGCCTACAAACACCAGCCAGAAAGGATTTGGAGGTACAGGAAAACCTCAGCAGATAAAGTCTACACATGTGCTCTTGATCCAGCTTCAAGACAGTAAAATGCCAAGCGACCAAAGATTTAAGACAGAACATGGCTACACATTCAAAACATCTCAGAAGCACAAGTTACGCATTCCCCAGGGGGTTGCACTTTCACTTTACTAAATTGCCTGCATATTTGCTTTTTTCTGATGGTAGATTAGGAACCATGCATTTCCTTAAACCGCCAGCTTTTGGCCAAGACACACACCCCCTCCTGGAGACCTGCCAGCCCACACTCGCAGAAGAGGCAGATCTGGAGAACCACGTTCCAACGCGAGCTGCTCCAAGGCGAGCCCAGGAGCCGGCTGCCGGCGACTGCCAGGCACTCACCACAGACCCAGCTCTCTCGGGCCGGGCAGGCAGGAGAGCAGTTAAAAAGAAGAAAGCTTGGCTGAGTCGCTCGACCCCTCTGAACAAGCCCCAGGATTCAGCCTATGGCGTTTTGTTAAATTTTTATACAATAATTTTGTGACTGTGAAAAAGTGCAAATTTGAAAGCTCGGTGGAAGAAGCACATGTTCCATTTAACATGCCTGAGTGTAAGGGGAACTCTTTTATTTTTTTTTAAGGTAAGGAAAAGGGAATATAACCTTAAAAACATGGGTAGTAACACACATTCCTCTAAGGCAGACCCAGCTTCTGAGCCTTGAAACCCCTGCGTGCTTTTGGAGGCAGGTTACATGTGTGCTGCACAGAGCAGGCTATATAGCCTCAGTGTGAAAGCCCCTTAGATATTCTGTATGGCTACCTGGTCAGTGCTGACCTACACACACGGCTTCTTCACGGAACATCATCTCCTGCTGCTGGCAGTCGGGAAGAAAACTGCGCTCCAGCTGTCCCCAGGTGCGAGACGCTGACAAACCCCATCCGACACAGTGGCCCCGTTCCCCTCTTCCAGGCACGCACAGACAACTGGGATATTTGACCTGCGTTGTGCACGGTTTGGTGGGTGGATTATGCCCTTGTGAGGCGCATCGTGTTTAAGGGACGTGACCAGATGGGCATCTGACATCTGGACACACTCGTGCAGCTGGCACGAGCGATGAGCAGAAGCAAACGTGCCTGCTCAGCACCGCCCGGGCGATGCCAAGATGGGCTGTCGGAAGAGGTGCCTTTATCATGCACGGTTGTTTTAGCAGGGTGGTGGCTGGTAAGTACCTAAGACTCTCAGGGCTTTACAAACAGTAACTAATAACGTGCACTTTCTGGATTCAGCAGTGGTTAGCAGAGTGGGGCACAAAATGTCCATTTCAGATGTCACCTTACTGTAGTCTCTTCCTAGAATCATAACTCTTCTGCTAACTGCAGGACATCTAAAAGTTGACTGCAAAGTGTTTGGCTAGATGAGGATGATGAGTATTTTCTGTCCTCATTGGGAAGGGAAAAAAAAGACAAGCAGATATTGGAGGCTCCAGGAACAGGCAGTATTAGCTGGACAAATATTTTGCTGCTCCATAGAGTTTCAGTAAAACAAATAATATGGCCTGAACCTGATAGTCAAAGTAACACAAAGCCCTACAGAAGGTACGAATTAGCCTCTATCACAAAGCACAGGCAACTTTTCAGCTTTTCTAAGGATATGCAAGAACAAAATCAAAGAACTTTAGAGGCAATGCAATTGTGGCAGTGCCACAGTTCATCCCACTGAAGAAATCACTTTCAAAAATCTACAGCCATTTCAGGGTTTAAATGTGCATGAAATGAATAAGCAATTAATTTCCTGCATAAGAAAGGAATGCAGAGTTCTGTATCGCTGCCACTGCCAACACGTATAAACATATTACACGTCCCAGGATAAGTGGTATTTCTCTTAAAGCCTCAGCTTCCAGAATCACACAATGATAACGGGACGCTCCTCCCTGGCACTCTTTATCAACCCCACAGAGCCCTCACTACAAGGACAGTCTCGTCCTCATAGGCGGTAGCACAATCTTCTTTTTACAGGAGGAGATTTTAGCAGCAGAGTAGAGCACCAGGCGGGCGGCAGAGGTGGGGAGAGACGCCAGCCCTCCCGCGCACAGCCCACCCCATGCCTCGCATGCACCTTCTGGCTTTGCAACACTGACGGCAGCGCGTGCATCTTCAGCTCCTCCTGTTTGCAGAGGAAAGGCAAAAGAGCCAGGAGGCTCCAGAGTGCAGATCATCAACGCACCGCCCTCGTGCTGGGGTTGTGCTTCAGTGACCCGCAGCTCAGCTTCTGAGTCCTGACCCAAACCAGAGCCCGCTGGTACAAACAGGAACAGCAGCTTGGAGCAATCCACACGCAGCTCCAGTCCAAAGCAGCCTTCCATGCCCGAGTACAGCAAACATGATAAGTTCTAGCAAGAAACACCTCTGTCCGTAGGGAAGAATTGTTCAAATATGTTTGAAATACGTGTTCGGGGTAGAGGCAGAAGGAAGAAGAGGTGAATTAACCCAAAGATTTACCATTTCAGAACTCTATGCTTAAAAAGGTTTCATACAATTTGCAGTGATACTAGCAATATTCTGAGTTTTCTCACTCCAAGTTTTCTCTCCCTAGAACCATACGGCCAGACCCCATTTCCTCCTCACCCCTCCACACACACACACACACGAATAGTAACTCTTATTTCCTCTTTTTGCTTTTATTGCTAGGGCTTTTGTCAAGAGTGTATGATCTAGCCGGGCTTTGCCTGTAACTGCTGTATAATTACAGTGTCAGCCTTCTTTGCCGCTACATAGCAGTTTGCAGTTGCCACACAGGCGGCCAGGATCTTGTGGGGAGATGCCTACTGTACTGCAACAAAGGGCTCCCCCTCCGCGTACTGTGCGTGTGGCCCTGAAATACAGAACTCAGCCTTCATATATAAAAGCCTTTAATTCCGAGATGCTTGACTCTCATGCTACTGCCATATCACAGCACACTTGCAAAACTCAAATCAAGGCTCAGAATTTATACACATGCTGGTGTTGAAAAATGATGGGATCAGAGCAGATTTTTTTGCTCAGGCATTTGAGTCTCTCAGCTCTGAGCTGGTTTCCAGCACTAAATACAGTGAGATGTTATATTTTTTTTATTTTTTCCTCTATATAAGCTTTTTTAAAATTGTATTTTCTTCCATTATCCATTTATTCGCCAATTTTCAAAATCATAGACATAGAATTCCTATGCTTGCCTGTCCTTCAAGCAGTATTATATTGCAAAGAACACAGCCAATAACAAAGCAACATTTTTAACAACCATATTCTATTTATTCTCAAAAGCAAGCACCAGCCTTGTATATTTGAAGTCTAGCAGCATTTTATGTACCACTCAGATAAGCTGTTCTTTAGAGTCTCCTTCTTCTGTCCTTTCCTTGTTAAATTGCATTTGCCCATGACCCATGAACACTGCTCCCACTTGGAAAGGTCTCTGCCCTCCGAGGCAAACACAGACGTAACTAAGCAATCAGTCTTAGAGCACCCGCTCTTGGAGAGAGAAATCTTTTCTGTGGGGCGTATCTGCAATACCATACAATGTTCATATTAGCACCAAATAAATAAATAACATTGACATTTTTTCAGTGGTGTGCAAGCTTTTAGATATATGAGCCATAAATATGGCAGGAAACCAGAAGGGGCTCGGTTTGTACTCTGAAGATGACTCTTCACACATATTAAAAATACATCGTTATTCTTAATGCGTTTTCGGTGTAAAGCAACCTGCCTCCGAGGCTCCTGGAGCACCGTGCGCACAGAGACCCAGCCTGTAGCTGCTTTGCACCAGCTGAGAACTGAGATTCTCCATTTGCTGAATGGGAACTGAAGCACATAAGGACATGTCAGAGCTCTCAGCATGCCGGCAGGGCAAGGGGAGCTCACCACCGAACAGCAGAAGAGTGGTTGTTTGCTAAAGATCATTTGAAAATCTGGCCCTGAGGGCCTGCCTCGGATTGCCTGCAGAGCGCTCGGGATGAGATCCAACAGGACTTAGAAAAAGCTAAACATGGAAAAAATGGCAAAGCTGAGAACAGCACATAAATCGCCTCACTTCCACGAAGCAGGACCATCGCCTTGCTCTCTGTGGTTTTGTGTAACCTGCGCAGCTCTACCCTACCTCCTCTACCTTCTCAAGAGAGAGGGGCCATAAAATAAATCTACCTGCTGCAGATATGACATGCAAACACAGCTATGGCTTTTGCTCGCGTTTTCATATAGATATTGCCAGCAAAACGCACAGGCTGTAACGCGTAGTGGAAGGACGTGTGTGTGTGACGGTACTGCAGCGAAAGGAACGAACCGCAGGTCTAAGCGCAGGGGAACGAAGCCGAACGCTACGGGAAAGCCATGAATATCTTCTCACTTCACGGTCGCACGCCCCAAAAATGGGGATCGCCAAAGCCCCCCGCCTACCGCGCCCCCGTCCCCCCCGCCGCCCAAAGCCGTACCCGCCCAGGGCAGCGCGGCTCCAGACCCCGCCGGCTCCCGGTGCCAAGCCCTGCCCGAGCTGCCGCCCTTCGCCCCGCTCCACGGCGGGAGGCGGCCGCCCGGGGCCACGGCGGGGGGGGCGGCTCTGGCTGCTGGGGGGCAGCGGCTCTGGCTGCTGGGGGGCAGCGGCTCTGCCGAGGGGCTGGGGGCATCCTCACGGCTGCTCCCCGCTACGGGCCGCGCTCGGAGGGGCCGGGGAGAGGGGCGGCCGGGGCAGGGGGAGCCCGCAGGGGAGAAGGGGGCTCGGCGGTGCCCCCCCGGCGGCCGGGAGCGCGGTGCCCCCCGCCCCCGCTTCCCCCGCGGCGGCGGCTGCCGTTACCTCCAGCCCCGGGCGGGGGGCGCGGTGCATGCGCAGCTGCCGCCTGCCCTCCATTCATAAAATAAAAAAAGGAGGAAAAAAAAAAAAAAAAAGGAAAAAAAAAAAAAAAAGCGCGAGCCGTATCCGTCCTCCGCAACTCCCAGTAAGTTCCTCTCCAGCCCCCCATTCATAAAAGGCAGCCGAGCATGCGCGGTGGCGCCCCGGTGCCCACCCATTCATAGAGTCGGGAGGCCGCGCATGCGCAGAAGGAGGCGCTGCCCTCCCATTCATAAAATAGCCATTTTCCCAGGCAGCGGCGGTTGCACCATCGCGGCCGCCGCTGACAGCGCCGCGCTCGCAGGTCCCTTCCCGCAGCTCCAGCCGCTTCTGCCAGGATTTTCCCAGGTCCGGCCCCCCTCGTCCGCCTCGGATTTAGGATTAACTCGCCTATGGAGAGATGGTCTTAGCTGAATTATTTAAAGTAAGTACGAGATCTGTGTTCGCGAGCAAATGTTAAATATTTTTAAGTAGAAAAAATAAAGCCTGCTCCCCGAGGGAAAATCTTGCGCTCTTTCTAGATGTATTCATCTAGTCCCTTAAAGATCACTGATCATAAGCGTATTTCTGACTATGACTTTTCTAACAGCAGTTATCTCTAATTATATATAGTGGATAGCTGCCTGGTGCTTCACAACCTAAAGGAGACTTTGCATTCTGAAGAAATATCCTGTTTCTTGCAGAATCTGCATTTGTCTTCCTGCGTGTCTTATTTATACCTCTTTTCTGTGTTCTTTCATCAACATCTGCATTTGGTGTACGTATATGGCAGGCAGGTTTCACCATACTTGCGTCGGGTTTATTTGCAGGGCTTTTACAGCAGAATAAGGCTCCTCTTTCTGTTGATGGGATGTCCTCTCCTTCATCCCTTCTTCCTTCCCAAAAAAGCAGCATAAATATGTGGTCACCTGGGCTGACAAACAAGAATTAGATTTTTCTTTCTTTGGAATATGAAAACTGATTATACGCATTTCCTCTTTTTTCCAAAGCTCTATGTCTTGTCAGTGTCAAGTAGTTCTGAGCTGTCTCCATAATAGGACACTTCAGAGATCAGCCACTGGTGTGTCAGATCTTTCCTGCATGACCTTTGCTCTTTAGCATTTTATTTCATACAACTGTCTTTTTTTTTTTTTTTTGGCCTCAGTGCCTTATTCCATCACTGTTCTGTTCCCTGTCTTGCTGTACACTCACTTGAGTTTTAAATCTGGGTGGATTATATATTTTAAAGGTTAGATAACTAATAAAAATGTGTATCTAGAATCATTTCATAGAGGTATACAAAATATATTATATATGGAGGAAAAACCTGCCTTGGCTGCTCTTCTCTACCAACTGCGTAGCAAAGAAAAGCCAGGATTTTATTTTCTGGTACCAGTCCTGGCGTCACAGGAGAAAGACAAGCCTAGAGACGACATGTTCTGAAAATTCATTATCAGAAGGGGAATGGAAAAAACAGAAAGGGGCATATAAAAGGCACAAAGGTCTTAGAGGAAAGCAGGACTGGAAATGCAGACCTTGGAAATGGCAGTGCAAATGAATATCAGCATTAATCACAGGAGGAAAACGCTTCACTCTTTTTCTTCAAGTGACCAAGGGTCTGATTTCTTGATTTAAATCTTTTATAGCCCCAAATTTTTCTTTAAAGGGTGAAGGAGAGAAAGAAAGAGAAAAGGAAAAGCATCCCTGAATTATCCAGAGTAGAAAAGGCACGTTCTAGATTCTTTAAAACTTCTTCAGCTGCTATCTTTCTTCCATGCCATGCTAAGGGTACAGTATGTCAAAAATCAGCTCTGGAATTGCTGTTTAATTAGGCAAAGAGAAACCCAGCTTTCCCAACATCAAGGCTTCCCCCCCACCCCTCTTTATTTTGGGTTAAAGAATAAAGCTACAATTTGTGCACTGAATCACAATGATCCTGATGACTAGCTTCCCCCTTCTCCATATAAAAATGAATGATAGCAGGAGGAGGGGTTGTTCTCAGTTATTGGAACCCCACTGGGGATGTCTCATTGATAAATGTGCCTTTTTCCATGGGCTACTGTGTTTTCTGTTGCTAGAAGGGACTCTATATTGGTATTATAAAATTAAAAGGACTATTTCTGAATACTGCAGTCCTTTTGAACTCCTCCATGAGGTATGTGCAGGGGAGAAATTATTTGTTCTCCTCCTGAAACAGCAAAACAAAAGCTGTTTTCATGGAATCATGACTAATTCCCAAATCATACTGGGAAATGCAACATCTCAAAAAGCAATTCCCCCCTCCCCCCAAAAAATCCTGTTATCAGACTTCAGTGAAATAAAATTCACAGCCCTTGCAACACTACAGCAATAATTAATTCAGTTTTCCAAATATTAACCATAAAAGCAAAAAATTCATTGATCGTATTGCTATACAATTTTCCAAATTCAGCCCAGTACTTAAGACTGCCTTTTTATAGGCAAACAGTTGCACAAGTATTGTTTGTTTTTATTCTTTTTAAATGCAATACAATGTATTTCCTTAAGAAAATACAAAATCCTTCTAATACAGTTATCATTTAGTACCATTAGCTTAATAGATCATATCTGAGCTTAGTTTTCTGGCCTTAAAATAAATGTTCTTATCCAATAAAAAGCCTTGACTAAGAAATTTGAGTCCCTAGAGATCTGAACGTTAGTGATCCAAAATGTGCTTTATTCACTCGCATCATAGGAACAGACTTTAGCTGGACAGAGACAGCTTCTTGGAAGTCTACAGGTCTCATTTCCCAGCTTCTGAATTTCCACGCTCTGGCAAGAATTTAGTGTCTCGTTTTAAAAATGGCAGGTTTCCCTAATAAGCCTTCTATTTTTTTTTTTTTTCCCCTTCTTACTTGTAGAGAAAATTCTAGCTGTTCTTAGATAGATAAGGGTGCTAAGGAGGGGAACAAAAAGAATTCATACCAATATTTTGTTAATATTAATACACACTTTATGGAAAAGAGCTTTTTTTTTTTTTCTTTTTTAAAGCATTTACAGCTTGACTCAAAATTCAGACAGCCTAACTCAGTCCTAATGAACTCCAACATTATATGTTATTCTTAATCACACATTAAAAACATGTGCTTATTGAAAGGTCTCCTTTAACTTCAAGTGTAGTCTTCCCTCATTAAAAGCTTTTATTGAACCTATTGATTTCCGTCAGTAGCAGCGCGTCCCTTGTCACTGCTGGGAGGTCTGGACAAGAGGATGTCCTTAATTCCAAACAAAGGCAATGGCAGAATTTGTTGCCTTATCATCAGCTCCTCCTCCACTGGGACTCAGGGAAGCGAGTCCTTTATTGATCCCTCTCGTTTGCTCCGGTGGAAGCGAGCCCCAGCCAGCAGCACCCTGCCTGGTCCCCGGTTCCTCCCCAGGTCCCTGCTCCACTGTGCCTGCCCCAGCTGCCCCACTTGGTGCATATGCTCTGTGAAGCCCTATGGATCTTCCCTTTGCAAGTACTTTTTGATAGCAAGGATAGCTCTTATACTAGATACCCTGGCTTCGTTTTCAATGCTGTCCTGGGTATTTTCCTCTTTTCCAAATGGCTGTAGGGAGGAGCTGTGAATTGCTGGTGAGCCCTGGCCTCCAGCGCCATGCTGGAGCCAGCAAGGCAGGGTTTGGGCACGTCCCCAAAGCACGGGATGCAGCAGTGGTCAACGCTTTCTAGATAAGGTTTTCTAGACTGTGTAACCAAACCACCAGAGGAGAGAGAATAGTCATGATTGTTCTAAAGGCATTGATAAATCAGAGGAATTTTGCACTGGTTACCATCAATTCTGAATGGTGTTGACTTGCACAGGCCTTGGAATATATAGTCTCCCTTAACATTGTATTACTTCAAAGTATATTGTTTTCAATTATGATAATTTCTTTGTATTCAGATTTATCTGTAAAGATGCTATTGCTTTTTTCTTTTCTTCCTGTTGCCTTATTGTCTCAGAAATTCATGTGTCCCATATAGCAAAGAAAATAAATAGGCAAATTTCTGCAGTATATTTACTGCAACTATTACTACAAATATGTTAATCTTAATGAGGTGATTGTCACATCTCTTTCAGAGACTGTAATTCAGCTTTTGCATGGATAATAACGGGTCTAGTATCATGGTAACCAAGAGGAGGTGTGATCCAGCTGTTAGGTGACAAGATTCAGCAGTCCCTGCCCTGTCCCCTCACCATCACTGACCCACAGCAGAACTCAGGCGAGTAGTTCAGGCCTTACCGCAGCCCCATTGCACGGCTCCCGTGGGCATCAGTCAGGACTTGGCCTTTCATCTCTCTGTGGTCATTTTTTCTAGCCCTTCTTCACAAAAGCTTGTGATGCTTCAATATTTGGAAAGTTCTTGGAAACCTGTGATCAAAAATTCTTATTGAAAACCTGAGTTTGTTTTACTCTGCTAGAAATGCTTCTCTAGCTTATGGTAAGAAGGCAGAAGGCAGCTCTTTCCATACCATTACTCTCCATCCCACCTAGTACCATTATAACCATTATAGGTGTCTTGGAGCTGGCCACCACCGCCACAGCGATGGGCAGTACTGCACCGACTGCGTGTTCAGCAGCTCCCTGGCATTACGGGGCGCAGGTCCAGGTTCGAGGGGGGGGGCACCAGCGACATTACAGAATGCACACAGGACAATCCAGTGCCTGCAATCCCAGGAGAAGGTTTGGTTTGCTGAGGCAAACAGCTCTTCCCTGACACTGGTGCTGTACGGACACAACGGAAGGCACAGGCTGCTCATGAGGTGTAATTAAGGCATAATTCATTAGAAGGAGGTAAAGTGACCCCTGATCTCGTACATGCAGCTTACAAAGGCTAGAAAAAGTCAACGGTGACTACCTTACCTCTCTGATCATACTGGTGGTCTCTCTATTAGCAAACACACTCCAGGCACCATGTTTGGGGCTTTTCTTTCCTACGACATTTAAGACTGAGTTCAGAGGTTTGCACATCAGCATCTGCGTGCTGAAATTTTCTGCATCTTTCAGGAATGGGTTGGGCAAAGCTGTGGTACCTTGTACCTGGCGCTGGGTGGACAGGAGGTGAGTCATGGGAGCATATTTTCCCATTTTCCTGTTGACTTCGCCAGGACTGTGGGCACTGGGGATGTGTCAGAGTCACACCAGCGCTTCCCAGGGCTGAGATTTGCAGGATTGCTTCCACGCAGGACCCGATTCTGGACCCTAAGTCCCTTATTCTCATTATTCTTTTGTTACTGCATACATCTAGAACGTTGTTAAACATGTGAGAAAGAACTTACTAAAATAAAAAACTAATAGGTAACTGAGACAGTTATAAGCAACATATATGTCTGCACTTATTGGATATTTAAGTCAAGATCCATTTTGTTTTTCAGTAACTGGAAGACAAGTTATCCAACTCCACTTTGAAAATAAAGATACTAGAACCTTATTGCTTCAAAAATTGTTCTGAAGACGTTAATGAGAATGAGCTTTTCTGGGGGTTTATATGACTTTCTCACAGAATTGCCTACAAGGATGTAGCTTTTGATAAAATTATGTAGGCTAGTCCAAAATCCTATTAAAACATAAGATCACTTCTGTTCTAATTTCATACGACTAAAGAATCTTACAAAAGTTTCAAGTCTGAAGTAATACCAAAACACTTTGAAATAACAGTTGGTTTCCTACAACTTTAGGACTTATAATTATCTAGTGCAATAGTAATTTTAAATTGGCAATATCTTGATGAAGAGATGAAACAAGCACTGCAGCACATTTATGAACTTGACTTTTGAATCCAATTTTGCTCCTCTGGAAGGAAGTATATTTTGACTTGAAAATTGTATGTGGTGAGCAACCATACAGTTCCTGGATGTCATGGGGGAAGAGAAATTTTCTCTACATGGGAGTTTGTTGACATTTCTCCTTGAAAAACTTCAGTGTTTCGCTTACCTCTAAAGAATTAATAAATCCCAATGTAAGAACATACTCATGAATTTTTCTTCCTGTTGTCTGCTTTCAGAAAATTGCCTGTACAATTGCAACCTGTGAATTTGTGCCTATGTTAATGCTATAATATGTCTGTAATTACTGATGATCAAAGATTAACTAATTTTGTTTACAAGTATTCTGTATGGCATTTTTACTCAATTAAAATGCAATTTACAGTCAGGATGGATTAGTGCAGTGGACAACAAAGGCACTACATAAAGTTTTGTAGGTTTTGCAAAGTTATGGTGCCTAAGTATCATAAAACTCCTATTCTACTTTATTATTATCTCTTCTTCTATTTTTTAATCTACAATTTTCTTTAAATGACACATCTTTTTATATTAAATCTGTTCAATCTGAGCAATTAATTCAATATCTGCAAGCAGTACCCAACTGCCATTGCCAGAAAGAGATTTGTTCACACCACCAGCATTGCAAACTTCAGTCCTTTCTTACCACAGCAGATGAGCCCTATGAGCAGAAATGTTCTTTCTCAGGGGGGTTGACACTTGCAGCTCATCTCTAGTAACCATCCCCTTCTTGTTAAAAGCTCAGCCTATTCTTTCTTGCCTTCCTTCCCAACCAAAGTTGCTCACATTTGTCAGCACTTCTACCCAGGGCTGCTTCAGACACATAGTGGCCAGTTCCATGTGCCGTATGCTGAATTAGGTCACTTCAACATCTGAGCCAATGCCAGCAACTACAAGACACAGTTGACTACATTGAACCCCACCCTGCTCACCTGCACAGGCCTTCGGAGCCAATGTAAGAGCCCCAAGGTTACACCCCTTCAGCTCTTGTCCTTTTTCAAGGTTTTAAGTTCTGCCAGGTCACCCCAAACACAAGTTTTGATGGGAGATGTGGCTGGAACAGAAGCTGCAGTTTCTAAGATGCCAACGTTGCTGCTCAAAGCAACGTCGTCCTTGCTGACAAGCACCCCGTGTGCATGATGGGTTCCTGGTGGGGAGGCAAAAGGGGAGGTGAGGAAGGGCATGGTGTCCTGCTTCTGCATTGGGAATGAGCTTTCCTGCTGCTGAGCGGACATCTTACCTCGTGATTGTTTACAGGAGTATCTGGTATCCTTATATCTGCCTGCAAACTGACTGCGTTTCAAAGGATGGCTTGCTTGTATTGTTCCCGTCATCCTGGAACAGTTTCAGACTGGTTGCAGCTGCATATCTCCCTCTGGGGAACACACCAACCAAAAACGGTCAAGTTCTGATGCCTCTGGGGGTCTTCCAGGGAAGTCACCAGGATCCATCCCAGTCAGGCACACCTCAGCTTGCAAGACTTCATGGGAGCAGTCTGGATTCTTGACTTGCTTCTGATCCAGCACAAGTCCTTAACCTGAGAACTTCCCTGGATTCCTCTTCTCTACCATGAGAGATGGAATACTGTGTAGGTACACATGGGATGGAGACATAAAGAGAAACAGCTCAGGGAAAGATGTGCTCAAGGCACATGCCAGTGGAAGCACACAGACACAAAAACTGAGGCAACCACACCATAAAATATTGTCATTGTTGTCACCTGGGCAGATCCCAATGGAGAAGAACCTCCTTGCAGAACAAACACCACCCAGCTCACTCTCTAGTTCAGCACTCGAGATGTTTGACCTGGATCTGTCACCAGCAATCTTACCTCACTGCTGAAACTTCTGGTGACAAGACCATCAGCTGCAATGTAGTCACGGTCCTTGGAAAATTCCATAAATATCAGAAATCTATGTCGCTTAAATGTAGCTCAAAAGGTGAGAGCAGTTAACTGTAGAATCAACTCAGGAGTGAGAAGGCAGGGCAGAAGTTAAAGGACCACGTGCAGCACTAGCACCAAAAACTGGTGGGGTATGTATCTACAGTGTTTTAATGGTGATCTTCAGCAAGAGAGACGTTGTGTCCAGACCAAGGATCTGGGAATTAGGAGAGCTGGGTCTTATTTGGCTGTCTTCACTCCAGAGGTTTTATCCAAGTAGATCTTGTGCCCAAATATCTGCAGGGTCTTTGACTTCGCCATGCCAGGGCTTCCATTCCCCTTGCTCTGCAGTAGTGTGCCTTTTAGACAGTTTGAGACAGTATTATGATGAAAATAATAGATGATGAATAATTTTCAAAATTAACTCTCTCAAAGCGTGGTGTTCAGTCCAGGGTTCATCTCCTTTCTGTGATAATTAACTCTGAAATCATGATTAGCATTATCTTAGTTAAGGCACCTTCTAATGTCTGCCTGCATATGGCCATGTATGTTTTTACCAGGGGTTTGGGTGTTTTAAGAGCACCTGTGGCTAGAATCCTTCTCCAAATTAATCTGATGACATAACTGCCGTGTGATGTCATCACTAGTTCTGGACCATTGCAGACCGTGCAACTACAGAGTTAACACAAAGCCTAAATGCCAACTCCTGTGTGCTGCTGCTGTCCCCGGGGTGCTGCCCTCCCGCTTGCCGCGCTGCCGTGCCGGGGCGAGGGGCTCCCCGTGCGGTGCCGCCGGCGATGCAGAACACCCTCGATGCGCCAGCCTGGCTCAGAGCTGCCGTGTCAGGGAAAACCAGCATCAGATCAGCCTCGCTGCATTGACAGAGGTGGTGGATGCTGCCTAAGGGCTAAACAGCTCTCCTCAACACGTGAGGCACACATGCACCTTAAAATAAGTAACGATCCACAGATCTAGTCTAAACCTACTGTGAACAGACCAAACTCCAGAGACTTGATAACGAGTGGGACTGAGTTCAGGCCAGAACACAGAGCCCCGTGCTAGAGCTTATTTAAAAATTACGGTGAGGCAATGAAGGCAGCACTGCCAGCGATATGAAGGAACAGACAGATAGGCTTGTAATATCGCTCAGCGTGCCACCATTTCCTCCAGCTACCTTCCATCTAATATCAGCTCTGCTGCACTTACTCTTGCCAGCCAAAACAGCTGCATATCTCTCCTTAAAAAAAACAAAAAGACTGTGAAATCAAAGTCTTCTTGCAAACACAACACCTAGCCGATACAGAACTGACTATTTTACTAAACTCTGGCTTGCAGCAAGTACTTTTTATGTCATGACACTGGATTCTGATGTACAAAAGAAAATCAAATTTTTTTCCTTCTGCATGCCCCATAGTTGTCAGAACCATTGCTTCTTTTTATTTTTTCAATACAGTAAATAGGAATAGATGCTTTTAAAACTCTCTTGTTTCTCGAGTCAGGATGTCGATGAGCTATGAATAATGAAAAAAAAATTTTGCATGAATGGCTAAGACCCAGCAGAGAATTTTAACTAGTGAAGAGTAACAGCATAAGGACTGCATTACAATAATCATCATTCCTGCTAGATAAAGCACTTCTTCCTGCTCGTCTTGTGCAGCGGACAAAGAGCCCGGCAGGCAGGACGCGGTGCCAGCGTACAGAGGCGGCATGTGCCGTACTGACCACGCGTTGCTGCGCTGGCCTCCGTCCGGCATCAGCCTTCCCTCCTATTGATCTCAGGAGAACTGGCAGATTCTCAACCCCTCAAATGCCAAGAGATCTATCAAAGCAACGATTTACAAATATAAGAGTGGACTTTAGTAACATTTTTCAGTGGGTGAAAATGCACTTCCCTTTCTCCTTCCAAAAATGCATAATTAGTTCATGCTCCAATTTTTGTAGCATTGTGTTAAATTTAGGGGGGGATATGCTCTTGCAGGAGAAGTGCATACGTTTACTCTCACACACACACCTCTCGTGTGACTTGGTTGTCGTTGGATGCAGTTTTTTCCTGACTTTTTTTCAGACTGCTGTAATACTAAAATCTTTCATGCTGTTGGAAAAGGTTAATTTGTTTGTCTGAACACAAACAACTGGCAATGCCTTAAGCTGTTCACTGTTTCCTTTTTCTTGATACCAGAAGCTTTTTCCTCCCTGCAACTTGCTCTGAAGCTTTACCCCCTGCTTCTTTAAACTGATCTCCAACATTATATTATTTATGAATAAAGGTCACCCCATGAGGAAATGGCACATCTACTAGAAAACAATGTGCACTTTCTAAATTTGAACCAAGTCGTTTCCGTTCTTTGATTTAAGTTTAGTTACTTCCTGTGGTTTCTTGTCCTACGCCGCTGCTGAATCTTTGGATCGCCTCCAGGATAAATTGCACTCTTTCAATGAAATTAGAAACTGCGGCAATAGACGGCTTAGCTAGTTTAGCTAGTAAACAGCACTTAAACTAAATATTAGTCCACTTAGTGTTTTGCAGAGGAGTGCCTAATTACCTGTGCGAGGTGACATAGCAGGTCTGACCCGTGTGTGTGCTCTCCCCGTGAGCTGTACCCGTCCGCTCTCACGCTGGTTTGCAACCAGACAAGCTGCTGAGCAAGAACTTCCACCTCCCGCAGCAGGGCTGAAAGCAGCCTTTGAAACCAGCAGCTCCCGATGGAGACGGGACACTTCCTCGCCGAAGCCAAGCCACCCTCCCACAGGCAGATTCTGGGTTAGCAAGGACAAGTGCTCAGCCCTGCACCCCGAAGCATCCTTGTACCAGGCCAATGCTCCTGCGAGCCACAATTTTGCATCAGGTTTTTTAGGGATCGGGGTCGACTGGGGAAAATGCCCAAACCTTAGATAAGTCATTTCAGGCAGTTTGCTGACAAAAATACATGTGAATGTGCACCAGTAACCCAAAGGTGTGCTTTCCCTCAGTAAAAATGATGAATGGACACTTCAGGAGCCTGCAGTAACGGTACCCCTCCCAGGACCAGAAGACCTATATATGGCCAAGGTTAGGGAGAGGAAAACAGTAGCAAAGGAAGATTGATGCACTTTATACCTGGGCAAGTGCTCTGACTCCCTCAGACACAAATTTGCCTTGTAAGACCTTCTGCATAATCACCAGCTTCAGCAAAAACGCCTGTTTGGGCTAGGGTTGCAACATAACTCAATAACGATGCACTCTCTCTCTCCCCTGCCCCTTTTCTTTCTCCTTTCCTTCCCCCAGGATACTTAAGAGCAGATTTTTCACCAGTAATCAGGCTGCTTTATCAATGGAGCCCCGGATTCCCCACAATATCACCGTTGTCCCCAACTCTGTGATGGTCCAGCCCTTGCTGGACAGTCGGATCCCCTATGGGCGGCTGCAGCATCCGCTCACCATCCTGCCGATTGACCAGATGAAGACAACTCACATAGAGAATGATTACACCGACAACCCCACCGCTTCCCAGCTGGCAGCCCAGAAGCGTCCCCGAGGCCCCCATGAACTGGTCTTGACCAACCAGCACCTGCAGCGCTGTGAGCAGGATGTCACCCACCCCTGGATTTCCTTCAGCGGGCGCCCCAGCTCCATCAGCAGCAGCAGCAGCACATCTTCAGACCAAAGGCTCTTGGACCACATGGCCCCGGTGCCCGTGGCGGAGCAGTCCTCCCCCAGAGCAGTTCGCATTCAGCCCAAGGTGATTAACTGCAAACCCCTGGACCTGAAGGGACCTGTGTCTCAGGAACTGGACAAGCACTTTCTACTGTGCGAAGCCTGTGGGAAATGCAAGTGTAAGGAGTGCGCGCTACCCCGGACTCTGCCTTCGTGCTGGGTGTGCAACCAAGAGTGCCTCTGCTCGGCACAGAACCTGGTCAACTACTCCACCTGCATGTGTCTCGTCAAGGGCATCTTCTACCACTGCACCAACGAGGATGACGAGGGCACGTGCGCCGACCACCCCTGCTCCTGCTCCCACTCAAACTGCTGTGCTCGCTGGTCCTTCATGAGCGCTCTCTCCCTGGTGCTCCCTTGCTTGCTCTGCTACCTGCCAGCCACCGGCTGCGTCAAGCTGTCCCAGAGATGCTACGACCAAGTGAGCCGGCCCGGATGCAGATGCAAAAACACAAACAGTGTCATTTGCAAGGCATTGCCGGAGAGCAAAGGAAGCAGGCCAGAAAAGCCCTTTTGATAGTTTGGGAGGATGGGGAGTGGGAGGACGCTCCACGGAGGGGGGTGGCGTTGGCTCTTTTTAATAACCTGTGTTCTGAGGGTAACGTTAGCCTTTTGCCTTTGGAGAAAGCAGAAGCAACTATTTCCACAAACTGAAGCACTTTGGGTTATTCAGGGTTTTGGAACTGGTCAGAATTTAAATAGATGGGGCCAAAGGAGGAATCTTAATAATGTAGAGTGAAGGCGGAAACCTATGTATATCATGAAGTACAGCTGCTTAAAAACTCCTGGTTCGGACGGACAGACGGCTGCTCACCATGCCTGCATACCACAAGAACCATTAACTGCTCGCTTGGCAGGCATGGCTGCACAAGCAATACCCATTCCCAGCTGCAGAAAGCTGCATTGGATTCATCGTATTCAGGGTGGGCTTCTTGTTTTCGCTTTCCTTCCAAACTCGATTTGCTACCAGCAGCTTGTTGAAGGTGATGGGTTAACTCCCTCCTTCCCCACCTGCACACCGTTAGAAGGGCCAGTTGCACATAAAGTACATGTTTTTCAAAAGCTTTCTGTGTCCCTCAAAAGATTTTGAGCCAGAAGTAAAGATGCAGTTCATTTGTTTAAGGGTCTCTTAGCATTCAGGTGTGTTGCTTTCTTTGAACCCACCTGGCCACATTGATTTGGACCCTCTTTTTAAAAGCAAGATGGTAGCAGGGCCGCTCCCTCCCCGGGAAGAATAGCGGCAGGATGTGTTCAGGCACTTGTATAAACATCGTGTCCTTCTGCCTGTAAGCTGATCTGTAGCATCAGGTTTCATTCAGTGGAATATTAATTTTATATCAACAGTACAAACCCGCTCCAGAAGGATGTTGGCTGAATCCTGTTTCCCCAACGCGCGAGCTTGCTCCCCCAGTGCTGGAGCAAAGGGGATCTTAACTCACACCACAAAGCTAAGACGTTCAGTGTTTGGTTCTTTAAACCTCTTAAGCTCTGTTAAGAAGTCACAAAAATGTAAGTGTAGCATACACATAGGTGTATTTTTATAGGGATATCAATCCAGTACCTCCTCTCCTGGAACAAGCTCTTCTTTGCTCATTAAATACTAAGATTTTAAATTTTTTTTGTCTTGGGGACGAATGGCATTTGCTTGAAGTACAGCCCATTCCCCCATCTCTATTGCTGCTGTTCGACTTTTGCCTCCTCTGTACAGAAGTGTGTCTTTTTAAATGTAAAGAATGCTTTTAATGTTTATTTTAGTGTTAACAAATGCTAGGGAAAGCCAGGGGAGGGAAGAGAGCATATTTAAGAAATTTGCCCATGGTTTACAGTGAGTATCATCGGCTTTGTCCATGCACTCATCCTAGGGCCAGTTCTGCATTCCCTTAGGTTGCAGTAACCCCTTTCTCTTGACAACTACAAGGTGCTAAATAAAAATCTTTGTCCAAACATGCAACACTGTAATAAGTAGGTAGGTACTTGTTGCATGCAGAAAACTGATCTAATCTCTCTCTTCTTTTTTTTTTTTTTAATTAGAGGAAATTTCCTCAGTAAATGCACAGCAGTGACAGTGAAATGTCATCTCTAATTAGATAAGCAATAGGCAGAGCTCATGTAGCATTTCCAGGAATCCCATTTGCTTGGTTGCAATACAGTTGCTGCGTAGGGGTTGGCAGGAGCGTACTGATGGGAGTTCTGGTGTCTTTTCTTTTAAGAATTCATTTAACCTGGATGACTTGGGTTTTAGTTAAGCTTAATTGTAGATATTTATTGAATGAGGAATTTTAAAAAAAACTTTCTATATTTATAACATTTGCTAGCTTGTATATGATAAATCATAGGGAAAGGGATACTACGTCTGTCACCAGATACCAATTCCTATAGTTTATCCTCATGTTGACCATATGGGGACACCAGAAAGAAGGAAGCAGGTGGGGAGCCAGAGCTGTACATATTATCTTGCACAAATGAGAGGGGAAAGGGTAAAAGGAAAACCAACCCCAAACTAGCTGAACTGTTGGTTGAATGTATAAGGTATTGTATTTAATAAGAGAAATAATTTTTCTAAGATACAAACAGGCTAGAAAACGCAGCAGGAGAGGTATTTACCTGCTGCCCTCCTCTACCGGGACCATACTTATCCAAATGGCCTCCACCTATGGTTGTTTTGCCTTTTCAACCCTCTGTTCTTGGCTGTTCCTGAGGGATCTGTGCTGAAAATCTGCAATAGCAAAGCCCGTGGTTTAGATGCATGGTCCTTGCAAGCAAATACAACGCTGCAGTGGTCGCCACTGTGCCAATCTACACTCATGTATATACACCCAGCAATCCCATATGGATTTCCTTTCATTGTACATAGTTGTAAACTATTTCTCTGTTGGTTTCTTTTAATATATAAATCCTGCTATGGTGTAAGCCGATCCCATGCTGGAAGACTGTAAAGTGTTAGTGGATGTTGTTAGAGCAGTGGTAAATGTAGCAGAGCGACCCTCCCTCTTCTCCTTGGCCTCCCGGCACAGCGGTTGGACTCTGCTCCATCAGCTCCTGGCCCAAGGCACGGCAAGAAAGCGCTGAGCTCTTTGCAGAGCGCTTGGAAAGGCTCGGGCCCAGCCGAAGCAGGGGCTCTGCTGGCGGCTCTGCGCCACGGGGCTGGCGGAGGGTACGTCTCCGGTCAATAATGTCTTTATTCCCCTCTCTTCCCCCATCCCAACGCCTCCATTCCCCTATCCCCTTTTAAGGTACTTGGGTCTCCTGCCACCCCTGAGATGTACCACGGGCACAGGCATGGTGCCACGTAACCTCAGGCCCGGCGAGGGCACGGAGGTGGCAGCTCTGGCCATTCTCCCTGCGGGTCGTGTCCCCCTTGCAAACTGACGAACGGCTGCTAATTAGCACAAACCTCGGCCGCGACATGTGCTCTCCAGCCATGTCGGCGCAGTGGGGTGGGACCACGAAGGCAAGAGGGGAGGTGAGGGCAGGATCCCCCGGGACCGGTGTTGTGCCACCGCAGAGCGGCTCTGGAGGAGGAGGAGGATGGCAGGGCACTTCGGCATCACGACCCTGAACTGCTAACTGCTGTAGCAGGTTCATTGCTGAGTTTTGTCCTCTGCCCACACACAGAAGCAAAGGCCCAGAGAGCAAGAAGGGGTGACTTTACGGCACGCAGGCCATGCCACACCGTGTCCGTGGCTGGAGCTCACTGTCAGCAGAGTGGCTTCAACAGCCGAGCAAACCGTCACCACACCCTTTGTCCCAGCGCCCGCCAGGTACAAGGAGTAGCTACTAAATCCACGCCATCGCTCCCTGGGCACCAGCTTTCTCACCTGGACGAGCCCTTACCCTTGCGCAGCACTGGGTATTTCTCCTCCCCTCCCACGCTCGGACACGCTGATAAAGGTTTCCCCCTTCTCCTGTTGCTACCCCACCACATACACACCCTGAAAAGTTACCACAGAAGGTTTCCTTTGTATAGAATATTTATTTTGAAGCTCTATTTTAATAGTATTTATTTTAGAAAGTCTACTATTGTAAGAGTTCTTCTGTTTGTGAAGAAAAACAAGTACTGATGAATGTACTGATCTAGAAATTATATATATATATAAAAATATATATTGTTAAATATATAAGTGGCTGCTGTGGTTTTTAAAAATATCCCAAAGAATGTTTATAGCAATTATTCTAAACATACAAGCGGAGAGTAGCCCAAAATCGGTTATTTGATACTATGCACACCAGGAGCAATCAAGGGAGTCGAGAGCCCGGGTGGGATAACTCATAACACAGACGACATGCTGGCCCCGGGGACACCAGCACATGGGTGCAGAGACCCCTCACCCAAACAGGAATCACAGACCCCGATACACACCATTGACACCATGCGGCTGCCACCTCATCCACCAGCTCCATGCGGGAAAGCCGTGGCCAGGGCAGCGCTTCCCAGGGGAAGGGGCACCCCCGAGCCCCCAGCACGGCGGGGAGCTCCTGCACCCACAACCAGAGCCGCAGCGGGGGGAGCCCTGCTGTCACCGGGAGCCCCAAGAGCATGCGGCCCCTCACCGGGATGCTCTCCGGCCCCCTTTTATTCTGGCTGAGGAACTCGGCGCGATGCTGGGGTTGCTCTGCCCTACAGCCTGGCTCATCAGGGTGCACATCATTTAAATATCTCACCATTTACCTGCAGTGGGGAAGAGCTAGCTCCTCTGTGAAGAGAATACCCTACTCTGTCCACTTGTAGGAGCAATTCTCTCCTTCCCTCTGCCTCTAAAACATGCCAGGGAGACTTGCATTGAAGTCAGGCTGCTGCTTGCACAGTGCTAGAGCTCAACTTGTAGTATGAAAATTTAGCTGGAGATTAAAAAAAAAAAAAAAAAAAAAGTCAGTGGTACCCGCCACGTAGAGGGATTTTGCTGGCAGGTACGTCCTGCAGAGCCTCCCTCGACATTTTAGACCCACTCCCTGCTGTTGTGTTTCTCATTTCTAGGACAAGAGCTTTTTGTACACTGAGCAGTTAGAGTGGGGGCTGCTCGAATGGCGCAGCCACACCAGCGGGGTGAGCACAGACGGACCAGGTGGGCCAGGGATGCAGGTCAGAGGAAAAGGCCAGGAGGGCTCTCCCCTCCCATCGCCTCCTCTTGCTCTCATCCAAACGTTAATAAAACAATAAGTACATGGCCTCAGGCAGGTGTAATTTTCATAATTTATCAGTCTCTGGGCCAGGAAGGGAGCTCCAGGCTTTATGGCTTTATTTCAGCTGCCTGCGCAGTGCTCTGCGGGGCTCCGCATCCCCCATTGCCCACCCACACCTGCCACCCCCGGGCACCCATGGTCAGGGGCACTTCTGCACGCAGGGGGCAGGAGGGGACTGAATCCCCCTCATTTCCCCAAGTCATTACAAATCTCTTCCCGCGTTGACACCGATATTAGCTCTCCGCAGCCACAGCCGTGACCCAGACTCCTCCCGAGGGAGGGCAACACGGGGCAGGGTGCAAACCCCAGCCCCGTTCACCAGCAGCGCACGGGGTGGGAAGCAGCAGCCAGCACCGAGCACACAGCACGCCAAGGACAACACCGAGGCGCGCACGTGTGAACACAAGTGGCCACTTGCTTACAGCCGCCTCGCCAAAGAGCAGGGCATTGTTTCCTTCGCAGTTATTTATTTTTAGAGACAAAACGTCGGAGCTGCGCCTACGGCATGATTTACCCAGGCGAGGCTGTGCTGCCAACACCGGCAATGGGCACTGCTGGGGCCCTGGCTGGATTCGGAGCATCCACAGCTCCCATCCACTGGCACACGCTGCCCTGCCTCCCCCCGGCTTCGGCTGCTGCCTCCTGTGTCACCAGCATCACATTAGACTGCTAAAAATAAATTATCCAGGTTATTTTTCACCATTCCTGTTATTTATTTGCACGCACTATGGAGCTATGACTCATTAAAAGACATGCCATGTTCTGTGTCATCCGCAAAGGCAACTCAAGTGCTTTACCTGGCCTGAAATAATATTATTGAAACAATAATGTTGAGTTAGTCACTGGATCAGATAAAGAGACAATAACTAGACTGTACAGACCATGACATCTGATGCCAAAAAATATGCAATAAGGAAAAGATGCTGAATTTGTTATGCTGGTTGAGTTGGTTTTTTTTTTTTTTTTAAACAAACAGACTGAGCCAGGATGTATAAATTTAAATCAGAGTTTGGCAACACTGACTGATGTCTTGCACATAAAGCTTTAAAAATATCAACTCGGCGTTCACGTCTCTCTGCTGGAAGCAAACCAGAGCACTCTTGTTGATTTGGCTAGTAGATGTTAAAGTAATTTTTTTTTAATCAGAATTATCACCTTTTTTAAAATAATTTTTTACACCATTTTCAATAATTGACCATTGAAGGAAACCAATTCCAACACCACGAGCACAGGTTATAAGGTGGCAAAAAGAGAGATACAGAGCTAAAAAAATAACAGACTTCCCAGTTCACTGTCAGGTCCAAAGAGCAACCACAGCTCTTGGAGGTCAAACAAGAAAGGGAATTTCTAGTGAATCAAAGCATCCAAAATACCCATTTAGCAATGCATTAATTCTGAGTGAATGGCCTGAAACTTATAGAAATGAGATAAAAAGCTAATTTTGAAATTTCCTTTAAAACTGTTTTCTAAAATATGTACTTAATGAACATGTTGAGATTTTTCCAAAGGTTTAAAAAACACCCTTGATGAGATGTGAGATTTGTCAGCGTTGCCAGCAGTGGGAGGAGGGGACGGGAAGAGCAAACAAGCGACGTTGGGCAAAAGTTGCATCCATCCTCGAAGACAAACACGATGATAATATGGCTTCACACCGAAAACTAAATAAAGCCCTGAAGATGAGGCTTTTTATTCACTGGCAGCTCTGAGGTGTTTTTTTTTTTTTGGCTGGGGAGTATGTTGCATTCTTCCATGGTGAGACGCTTCTGCAAGAGCGAGGGGAACAATAGACACGACGTGATCCAGGAAAAGGCAACAACTGCAGCAGGCATCGGCTGCCCAATTCGAAAGCTAGGGCTCAGGCGGTGTAGGGCTTGCTCAGCACCCTGCCATGGTGGACCCAGCAGGATCCGGCCCTCCCAGGCCGCACACACAGCACCGCTCGCTCTCAGCCCCGGGACCACGGCAGAACCCATCCCCCCCGTGCGGCTCATCAGGGGCTGTAACACCAGCCTCCCCAAAGCTCTCCAGTAAAGGATTTTTTTTTAATTCTTTGCAATCATACAAATGTTTTCCCACCGTGTGTACACACACCTGCAGGTGCACAAATACGCACGCACGCACAGAGCCAGAGTGGGATTATTTGGTGCCGTTCCCCTTAGTGAGCACCTCTGCTCTGTTTACATGGAAACTAGATAAGGGATTCAAGGTCTGGTCTGCCTTTTAAAAAAAAAAAGTTATTAGAAGTCAGCAGATCCACATCCATGATCACACTGCTGATACAGGAGCTTTTCTTTCATTTTTTGAATTTCCAGGTGTGATGCTGGGGCAAGCGTGGCAAGCAGGAGCCCGGCTGTGGCACGGGAGGGCTGTGCCGCTCCCACACGGGTACCACCTCCCACAGCACTTCTTTCCCAGTAATAAATAATTTCTATTGCAGGGATTAGACACCAGTGGTGTGTGAATGGGCACGATGGTGGCTGTGCCAGGAGGGAGAGCCCCGTGCCCCAGCAAGAGGAGGAGGTGGCTCCTCGCAGGGGATCCACAGACTGGCACATGTCACCCACGGAAGGAGTTTGGCCTTTTGTGAGCGACAGACAAATGGCTGGGATAGATAAATTGCCTTCACATTTTGTTTTACTTCCTAGTGACAATAACCTCCTGTGTGAGACAGTGAATCACGAGGCTGCTCGCTCTGACCCCCGCCAAGCACCGTAAAACTTTAGGGATCTCCTCAAAGAGCCGAGAACAACCACAACCCTTCAGAGGGCACCTGCGCTCCCACGCAAAGCGAGTGCTTCCTTTGCAGGGAAATAACGAGATGGCTGTAAAGGTCAAGGCAAAGCCTTTCAGCAGGGAGACACAGGTCTCACCCCTCCTCTTGCACCCCATGCTAGCTCGGGGCTCAGCCTCGACAGGCTTTGGGGTGGAGGGACACGGAGCCACCCGTGCCCTGGACAGACCCTGGGGACCCAAGCTGGACACTGGGTGCTGGGTTTTGAGGTAGAGGGGGGTGAAGGGGGTTCACAGAAGCTGCTGGTCATGCCCGGGCCACTGGATCCCATCATGGCCCCAGGGAAAGCAGCCCTGGGCACCCAACCCCGGCACACCAAGGCTTCTGCTCCTTCCTCGGGGGTTGTTATCACAGGTAAAAAAATAACCAGCAAGCTGAGAAACATCAGTCAAAGGCATGACTGAAGGAGATATTCTTCATAAGATTTTTTTTTTTAAATAAATAAATTTTTAAAAACCCACCAGGGCCTCCCTGGTGTCAAGACAGCCGCGGCTATTTCACACAGGCTCAACAGCCACCCAGCAGCAGCTTGGTCTGAATGACAGCTCAGGACTCAGAGCTCACTCCACCCAGCAATTCCTACCGCCTATTAAACCCAGAAAATAGTAATGGAGATTGTGGAGAGTTTCTGAACGAACCAGCCAGGATTTCAAGTCTCAAAGGTTTCTGTTCAATTCTGCCAGACCATCGCCCCACCAAGCTACGCAGGCAGTGGGGCAGCATCCCCAGGGTGCAGCTCCAGCGAGGGACCGGGCAGGGCGGGCGTCCCCCCAGCATCTCCTGCTCCCTTCCCAGCCTGGCTGGGCTCTGCAAACCCAAGTGGGGTTTGTGATCCCAAGCACAAAGGTCCAGGAATTTCTCAATAAAAAGCCTGAAAAAATTTACTTTTCAGTATACCTGAACAGAGGGAAGATTGAAACGTGTGCTACCCATTTGCTCCATAGCACTGCAGCTTTCATTGACATTTTTCTCCCCTTACAACAGAGAATAAATAGAAGTTTATGCATGAAGAAATTCTTATGAATAAATCATAAAACCAAGTTCCACTCGATGCCAGGTATGTTTGTGACTATGTGATGCAGTTACGTAACTGGGTTTTTCTAATCAGAAACATGATATTCTCAGAGCATGGAACCGGGACGTTCTGCACCACGTCCCTTCGCTCCAATTACCGCACTGGAGCGTCCGACCACATGCGGAGCAGCAAAATTCTCCACTAAGAAATGTCCTGCTCTGAGCTGGGAAGGAAACGGTCCACGTTGCCTCTTCAGCGGGGCCGTCTTATCCAAACAGATGCTACAGCATGAATGTATGAGTAAAAAATCCATTCTTGTTGATAGAGTATTTAATTGCTTTTCAGGAAGAGGGTGAGCTATTAGCACAGATTCTCCACTTTAGTCCCTACAGGGGTCTATGGTCTAAAGTGCCTAGGGCCCCACCAAAACCAAATTTTTATCATCTCTCACGTTCGAGGATGAGGAGTTATGATTCTGTTTTCGCCAGCTGCCCCTTCCCTCCGCAGCAGCATCACCACGCTGCTGTACTATTGCAAACAGCTTCAAGGCTGGCATGAACCAGCTCTCCTGATATTCCTGTAGATAATCCTTATAAAGACAACTACCAAATTTATTTTTTCCTTTACATGGATGTCTGTATCCACTGCTAAGAAACCTCCAGCTGTATTTCAGAGCAACAGAAGTGCAGCAAAGGACTCGCGCCTAGCCAACTGGGATTCGGTGAACTATGGACAGGACAAATCCCAGCTCACCAGCACAGACCTGCCGAAAACTCTGACAAAAGCAATGGCACCTGCACAGCCACGGTGCTGCCAGCAAAGTCCCTGCCACTCACGGCACCCCTCCTCACCGGAGCCAGGGGAGCATCGGGAAGCGGCACCCACCCGCTCTCAGCCAGGAGAGAGAGTTTTGGCCGCACGGTTTCTGAGTGAATAGGAGGTGGGGGAGTAAAATAAGGCCAGAGAGTGCTCACTAAGGTCCAGAGATGAAAAAAAATTAATTGGAAAGACCCCATGCTGCTGGGAAGCGATGGGCTTTTCTGCCAGTCCCAAAGAAATCAGTGGAAAATGGGGGTTAGGACTCCAGTGAAGCAGCAATATATCTTAACGATCCCTCGGCCGGCTCCTTTTCAGGGTTAGCCTGGCTAAACGTTGTAAACTGCAAAGGAAACCCAGAATGACAAACAATTGTAGGAACCTGAAAAACCAAGTTCCTCTGGATTTCATGGGAAGTGCGATTTTAAATACTCCGACCTGTCTGTCTGAGGGGAAGTGGGCAATAAATAGCAGCCTGGTTGTTATCAAGAGGATGTGAGCTATTTATAAAAAATTCTTGGGCTTTTTGAACTCTGTTTAAAGAGGCAATATCCTTCACTTGGGTAATTGGGGGACTAAAATGCTAAAGCAAACAAGATTACTCAGCCACCTTGGGAAAGTTTAGTGCTTACTTGTGTGTTTCTGAAATTTCGAGCATATTTAAACAGCTGTGCTGTTATTGTCCCCAAATCCAGAGGAGAGCATGAAAAGGTCTTTCAGACCATTGCGTACGCAGGGTCACACCAGCAGCCGAGAGCTGCTCCTAACATGCTGGGATTTGACCATTGCAGTTCAGTGATCCCAACAGCTGACAGCTATGTCGCTTAATATCTTACATCAATGAAATGCCTCATCTGAAAAGGGGCTTCTACATGCCTTATAACACGCTGCTTCCCAGCAGGATTAAACTATCTCCAGCTCTGAGACAAAGTGCGGGTATCAACACATGCACGTTGCAATAGCAGAAGAGGGGGAGATTTTGGTGGGAGGGCAAAGGGAAAAGGAAAACGGGCGCCCTGTGTAAGGCAGGATGCACCCAACAACACAAAGCAATAAAGACCTCCTTGCTCAGGGGAAATTCATTCCATCCCCCTGACGAATAATTGTTTTAAAATAAATTAGGAAACTCTGCCAGCTTTGCTGGGACAACCACCTCCCCATCCAGCGTTTGGCAGCCCAGGGAGATGCACCCAACCTTCAGGTGCTTTCAGAGAAACCGGGGCTGACAGCCCACAGCGCAGCACCGAGCGCCGTGGTAGGGCACAGCCATCCTAGGAGGGATGGTTAAATGCCCAGGTCATGTTGGCCACGGTGCCCTTACCCTCCCAGCACCACGTGAATGACCGAGGAGTGAGGGATTCGGGGTTGTTCAACTGGGGACCTTTGAGTGCAAGCCCCTGAGCTGCTCCCATTCACAAGGTCCTGACCCCCTGGGGGCAAAGCAACGGCTGACACACACCAGGGAAACATCCCTCCTGCTCCTTCTCACTGTCCCATGATCCACATGTCAGGATGTGGCACCAAACGGAGCCCTCAAGGGTTTCCACTGGCTGCTTTTTTTTATTTTTCTGAGTGCAGCCATCAGGCAGACAACATTGCTCCTGTGTGGGAACCACACACAAAGTGTCCTGACAAAATGATGGCATCGTCTAAAATATACAAACATGCTCAAAAGAAGGAAAACCATGAAATTAAGGATAACAAACAACAAAGAGAAACTCATACACAGAATCTGTTAGTGTTTATGAGTCACTAAGGCCTTCCTGTCTCCTCTTATAAATTGTGGGAATCCACTGTGGTCCATCCTCTCCTTAAAAACCACTGAGGTGCTATTTTCCTCACAGCCCCAGCGCCCGGGGTGGGGGGAGCCCACTGCACAAATGAAAGATTTTTTTTTTCCCCTTCAAAGTAGGAACTAAATCTGAGGAGCAAATGCTGTGAGGCGCGTAAACAGAGGCGACTGCAGAAGCCTTCGCGATGAGATCACCGAGCGCCTTGGCCTGGCGCTGTTTTCCAACGGCGGAGGGCTTAACAATGGAATGGATGGGAAATGCCAGGAAAAGTTAAAGAGCTTTGGACACAAGGGCTTTGTAAAAGCTCATTCTTTATTATTAACAAACAACTTCTCCCCATTCTCCTTCCTTTCTCCCTTCAGCAAGTGAGGATTTTCTTTCTTGAATATATATATATATATATATATTTTTTTTTTTTTAGCATTTTTAACCTGTCCCAATGTGTTGTTCTGCTCTGACCAGGGTGCCCCGCCATGCCAGGACGTTGGGAAGCCAACCACTGCCTCACACCTCCACGCACCACCACCGTCACCGCGAGTCGTGCTCTGCCTTCAGAGCCAAGGTTTCCCCTCCAGGTTGCTGGTGGCTCTGCAGGATGGCGCAGTCCCTCCCCTCCGGCAGGACAGACGCTGCTCGAGCACCCAGCTACTGCCAGGAGCAAAGACCATCACCCCCTTGGTCAGGCAGAGCCTGTGCAAATGCCATCTTTAACC
Organism: Platalea leucorodia; assembly: GCF_965183815.1. Taxonomy (NCBI): domain Eukaryota; kingdom Metazoa; phylum Chordata; class Aves; order Pelecaniformes; family Threskiornithidae; genus Platalea; species Platalea leucorodia. The sequence goes on along the minus strand of NC_138833.1, from coordinate 16,285,271 downwards.
CCAGGGAAGGGTGCTCAGCCCGTGCTTCCTGCCTGGAACTGGAATACACAAACTAGAACCAGGAACAGCAAGGGTTTTTTTGATTTTTATGTGAAAGCCTCACACAACAGCGGATCTCAGATGGCTTCAAGAGAAGCCACCCAGACTCACTCAAACCAGGGCCAGCCTTGAACAGCTCTTCCAAGCTGCAAATAAAACTCTGGCTAAACATTTGCACATTTAGGGACTTTCAGTAGCAACTTTGTGCGTAGAGATAAAAATACAAATAAGGATTGTAAGATGCTCTAAAATGGCATATGACAGCAAAACGCAATCCCCAGCCTTTGGGAGAACAGCACGTAACCCTACGCAGCACCTCAACGTGAAGGTGTCGAGCACTGCTGAAAGCTCAAGGGAGATGAAATCTTGTGTGTTTACTGTCAAAATTCTCTCATTGCCTTTTTCCTGGGGAAAAAACACTGGCCACTGACCAGTTACCTAATTTCTAGAGCTTTAATGGAAGGACGGACCGGAGCAGGAGCTGAGCTCCTTCCTCAGCCTGGAGCAGGTCCCGTGAGTCGGGAACTCTCAGCAGCACACCTCCACTGAAATTTCTGTTCAGTTCACACAATTCGTTCCGGCAGTTCACAAAACAGTTTTCCTGCTCCCTCTGGATTTCTTGGTTTCCATGCCACAAGCACTGGAAATAAAATGATTATAATAATGATTATGCTACAACAAAAAGGCTACCCCCAAAATTACATACTTTGGAAGAAACAAGGGAGTTAAAAACCCTGAAATGTCAACCATAAGTGTTATAATTTTACGTTTGCGCTAACTGGAGGACATGCTTCAGCAGCCCCTTTCATCACCAATAACATCTCCCTCGCCTCCCTGCCGGAGGAGCCCTGTGCCCAGGGTGGCGGGTGGGGGGGAAGAGGCAGGGACCCCGCTGCCAACGAGGCTAAAAGCACCGACAAAAAAAAGATTTCAGTACTAACAGTGTGAGATATGGAGTGGAACCAAACCAGGATTTTTACAGCTATTTGTACCAGTACAAATGGCCGCAGAAGGAGCAGAGCATCTCAAGGGCACCAAAACCTCTGTACCCAAAGCGAGGATGGTGCCTCCATGAGACGGGTGCCTGGAGACGAATTTTTTGTTCAGATTGAATCATTCAGAAAGTTGTACCCTTTATGTCAAGAAAGTCTCTTTCACTCATATGTGCACTGTAAAAATCTGTACCATCGCTCGAGAGCTCCGAGGTGGGTACAATTTACTGCAAAACCAGCCTTAGCATCCAGCCTGGTGCCCAAATAAAGTGAGCAGTGACGGAGCTGCAGACGCATGTTCAGCAAAGAGTCAGCAGCGCTGCTTGAAACTTTCAGCTTTATATAAACTGTCAGTTATTGGGAAATGTTACAAAAACCTCTCCATTCCCTGAGGAATAGTAAAGAGATATTTAAAATGAAATCAAAGTAATGTAAATTTTTTCAGCATCCACACAAGTTGCAATTTCTGGGGTGCTGTAATGGGCATGTTCTTTCAGTATTAGGTTCTTCAATGTATGATCACTTGTATGACAATTGAGAATAGAACCAGGGAGCCCGACTCCGTAACCCTCCCCACCACCCGAACTGCCACCAAAGTGTTCAGCGCAACCCACGTCTGCGGGGGCCGCCACGCTCCCGAGCCCCATGTCTGCCCGCGAGCAGCGGACGCGGGCACGGCAGTGGGCAGGGGCTCTCCTGCCCGGCACCGAGCATCAGCCTCACCAGCAGCTCCTGCCACCTCCACCTGCTTGTGTGGGAACACAGTTATTCCCTTTTCCACCTCTCAGCCTCAGCCAGAGGCAGGAGAGCAGAAGCACTACTCATACACAAAGCAACCCTCCTCCTCTTTTTCTAGTTTTAATTTGTTTTTTTCCCCTATTTCCTACAAAGCTGATCCCATGTTAGTCCCACAGCAAAAGGGCCGGGAAACTCGCCCACCCAAAAACGCATCTCCTGCTTCCTCGGCAAGCAAGAGGACGGCATCGCCCACACGACGCAGGTACGAGGTTGACATTGCTGGAGACCCTCGCCCAAGGTGTCGAGCTTGTGCCGCTTGCCCTGTCCCTGGGCCAGTATGAAATCAAAGCCAGGGCCGTGCCCACGCTGGTCCTGCCAAACTGGCTCCTAAGTCCCAGGTTTATATGTAATCCAGTGGAAAAAAAACCTGGTGTGGGTCCCCTGGGATCTGCTCATGGCTCAAAGCCCCTCTCAGACACGGCATCAGACACATCCCAGCTTCAGTACCTCAGTAATGCAGAGCATGTGGCAGGCACTGGGAAAGGCAGGGCTGACAGAGATCATGAATAAAACAATAGGTACCACTCATCGCCCTGAGGGCTTCCCCATACCGGGACTTAATTTCCCTGAAAAACAAAGAACAATTCCCTGCATCATGTATTGATGGGTCTTGGGTTTGGACCCCAGTATGAACACACACACACAATTTTTTCTTCTACGTTTTTGCATGATGACTTGCATGACAAGCCTAATAAAAGCCTAGACAAATAACCCAAAACACACAAAAATGTAATACTGTTTCATATTAACTTCCAAAGCACTTCACTGGCTGTAGGAAGAAGCTGTATTAAAACATCAGAACAAAAAAATCAACCATGTATGGAAAAAATATATACGTAAAAATGCTCACTTAAAAAACAGCCGCTGTTACAGAGCTGACAACAAGCAAACGTATCATCGTGGGCAGAGCTGCTCTTGGCGCACCTTTGTGCAGGGGTGGCTTCGATCTGGAAACACAGACTCAAGCAGCTGCAACACTGCCGCCCTCCAGCAGAGCCCATGGGCACAAGATGTTTAGGAAAAAAAAAAGAAAAAAATCCCACTTGCACATCCATCAAGAGCTCTGCTGCACCCAGGGCCCTTATTTGGACAGAGGGTTCGTGCTCTTGGGCCACTTCTGCTTGGCTCGGCTGCAGGCGGTGGCTAGAAGGTCGGGCTGCGGAGCCAGGGCAGGTCCCGGGGCGGGAGATGTTCTGGGGAGCACACAGGGACGGAGGAGCCCTCGCGGGTCTTGGCACAGCGACACAGCCACGCTGACACCCTGCCTGGTCAGGGGAAGCCTCCTCCAGAGCCCGTGCAGGGGTTAGGTGGGAAACACGTTCAGCCCCGACGCAGGACGCAGAGTCTGCGTGCGGGGAAGGATAACGTGGTGCTGGCCAGGGCTGCTCTGTGCGGGCAGCTGCCGGATGCCACAGCTTTGGCCCCAGCTGGCTCAGTAGATCCAAGATCTGCCCCAGCCTTTGAAGCCACCGCGACAGGACCCGGGAAAGGCACTGGGTCCCCACGATGGGGCCGGGGGCCATCTCTCCCCATCCCAGGGTGCCCATGAGGTACTCGGCACCAAGGGGAGCGATGCTGAGATGGGCCCTTCCACCACAGCCCTGCACATCCCAGTGCCACCCTCTGTGGCTCATCTTCTCCTGCCCCACAGCTGGGGCCATCATCCCCTCCTGCCCCACAGCCAGTCGCTGTGCCCCATTTAGGGAGATCACTTTTTGGGAGCTGCTCCCCAGGGCTTCACCCCACTAATTGCCAGCAGCAAGAGGCAACAGCTATAACCCCTCCCCACCCAGTGCAGAGCAGCAGCGTGGCCCTGGGGGCCAGGAGCCATCCCCGTCCCTGACCTGGGGACAGCCCTCGCGGGAAAATAACACCGATCCCACCAGGGAGAGCGGGGCCACGGCGGAGTGAAAATCATCCGGTCTCAGCAGAGTGGAGAGGATGTTCTGGAGAGGTTTTTCTTGGCAGGAGCCGATGGGGCTCTCGCTTCCTGCCCGGCGGGGGGGACATTCCCCCCCAGGGGACCTCCAGGCCCCGGGGATGGCGCATCCCATTTCATGTCCTGCCTCCTGGCCTTGCTCAGCTCCAGCCTGGCCGGCAGAGAACAGGCTCTAGCTGCCAGCTGCATGAGCATGCTGTCCAAAAAAACAAAAACCCAAAAAAACTACCAAAAAACGCCAAGAAAACATCTATACTGTATCAGGGAAAATAAACAGCATGCGTGCTTTAAACCAGGATCTCTCTTCCCCCCACCAATATATTTATAATCTACCTGGGGGTCTTGTAGGCTTTTTTGTTCTCTAATGACTCCAATGTCTTTGGGAAACAGGCAGTAAAAATTTAAAAATGTGATCTATATCTACATGAACAGCTTCATATAGAAATGGGAAAAGTTCTTCGAGAAGCCGATAGTGGACTGAAAACAACCTTTTCCAACTCTGATTGTGCCAAGCAGCTGCAAGAAAGAAATACCAGCAGGAATGGAAAAATGTTTCCACTTATTTTCCTAGGCCTCCTGCCATCACAGAGCCCCTGGAGTGGGGCGGGGGGCACGGCGAGACCCCCCCAGGTGTTTGCACAATTGCCTCGGTCAGGAGGTAAATGTTTACGGCGTCTTGCTGCAAAGCAGCAGGCAGCCGCTCGCAGCCTTGCCAGCCAAGCCAGGGGCAACCTGAGTTGAGTAAGTGGAAACCGGCCCCCGCTTTGCAATGCAGAAACCAGTAGCTAAACTTTAAACCACTTCCTCTACCTCCTAACAATGCACAGAGGAATTTCCACAAATCCCAAGGCTGCCCTGACTTCCATTTCTAAACTTGGAAAAAGAAATACCAGGACATTCCTTTGTTGTTCCAGCTCACTCACTGTTTGATCTGGGGTTTTTTCTCCAGCTGAGCCAATTAAAGAATCCCAGTTTCCCCGGGAAAAAAAAGCATAAACTGGTAACAAATAATGTGCTTGCTTCTTTGATTTTTAACTAATTGTTTTCAAGTTGAATCAAAACCTGCCACCTCATTCTGGTTGGTGTGGTTTAATGCTTAAATAGTATTTTGGCCAGAGAGGAGAGAGTGATAGAGGCATTTATAACTGCATTCCTGCCCTCTGGAAGGAAACAGTCTAGTGCTGCATTTATTGAACAGCAGCTATTCTGGATCACATAAGCAGTTTGAAATATACCCCGACACCCACAGCCAGCCCACAGCCGGTGCCCAGCGCAGTCCTACAGTCCCGCACCGGCTGTCAGGACAGAAACTCCTTGACGCTTACACACCCTCCTGGGAAACATTTCCATTCTTTGCTTTTATTTTCAGGGGTTTCATCCTTTTGTCTCCCCGTTCCACCTGCTGTGCCGCCCGCTCTGATCCCTCACATCCCCGGGCACGTTCTCTGCCCATCCATCCCCCGGTACGATCCCCTTCCCCACTGTCCAACAGCTCCTCTCCCCGCTGCCTGTGGGCAGCATCCCAGCTGTCCCCTGCCCCGCAGCCAGACATCCAGCCGCAGGGACAGCCTCCTCCGCTGGTGACTGTGATCATCTGCTGTGGAAGCTCTGGGCACCAGCAGATGGAATTGGGAAGGAAAGCGGTGCCACCCAGCAAGGCAGCGGTCCCTGCTCACCCCACGGGGACATGGGAGCTCCCAGGCAACGTGCTCATCCGTGGTCAGGTCCCGCGTGGCCCCAGCGTTTGCGTCCTCCACTGCCCACAGTGGTGTTTGGATGGGAAAACGCCATTCCCTTGAACTTACAAGGAATCTGTCCATATAAATCACTGCGCTGAAAAACAAGATACACACTCAGATGTGAAGCGCTAGCCTTCAGTTTACTCCAGTAGTTTTTAACAATCATTAGAGAAAGTCAAGGGAGCTTTAGAAGCACTGAGGATCAGATCTGGGTGCCTAAGCTGAGCAGAGATGAACACCTTGACTTGCAGTGAGTATAACTGCTAATCAGAAACCCTACAACCAAAAATAATCCAAGTAGCCACCTAACCACAATAGCAAAGCTAGTAGGGTGACTCTTGCCTCAAGTGTAAGGAAGCATCTATTCTTCTGCCAGGAAGAAAGAGAGACGCGAACCTTGAACTTGAGGAGGAAGGACCGGGTTCCTGTTGTTCAGCTGGAGTAATTAATTGCATATGTATCGAGAGAGGCCGAAAGGGGAAACACGTGCCGTTCGTGGAAAGCCAGCATGGAGCCAGTGCCACCGGCTGGCATCGGCAGGACGGCCTTGGGGAAGATGCGACTCCTCCATCATCTCAGCTGTAGCTCTGCCACGAGGCTCCGAGGGCCCTGGCCCAGCAGAGCTGGTGGCTGAAGACCATTGCCATGGCCGGAATCCAGCTGTGGGCCCTGCGCGGCCGGAGCGAGCCCCCAGGCACGGCTGCAGCGCAGACAACAAGCAGTCGTGTCCTCAGCCGGCTGGAGCCTGAGCAGACTGTAAGAGAGGTCTGCTGCAGCGCAGCATCAAAGCGTTGTTGGGTATCATTAGTGAAATTTTCTTCTCATGATATGACAGAGCTGAAGCTCAGACCTCTGTCTTTTTCTTTTTTTTTTTTTGGTGGTATCTTATCAACCAAGAGCTCATTAGCCAGGAATTCCTCATGCTGTTTATTTTCCATTTGTCCATATGTTCCCCACAAACTCAGCCTAGTCTCTGTTTTAAGTTTATACTTAGAAGCAGTAATTGGAAGGGATGAACAAAGGCACGAAGGAAGGCAACACAAGCACAAACAAACTTACCAGATGTTTTGGATTCCTGCATTTCCCCAAGAAGCAGGATACTTAATGTTTTGATCATGTCATCACAGTACAGAGCTGTTGCAGTCCAGAATACAACTGGCTCCTCTCTTCTGACTACTGGCCACAGAAACAGTAATTCACCACGAGCAACTCAAATCTGCTCTTACCGCAAGCAACAGCAAAACCCTGGGACGTGCTTATTCGACATCAATGCCTACAGCGGGATTGTCCCAGGGATGGATTTGGCTTTAGACTTTGAAACCACAAGACAAAACTGAACTCCTCAATTCACAAACCTGCTTGTAAGGTGGACCAAGAGCACACATGCACTGTGCCAAGCCGAGAGTCAGAGGAAAGCCACAAAGCCAGCGCTGGCCGCAGAAGTGACCCCAGCCCAGCAAACCCCCCTGCCCCTTTTCCAAATTCTCCTACCACTGAAGAGTGTAAATGCTCCAGGAAGAGCTGTTTGCAGGACAGACGGCTGACTGCCTGCTGGGTACCAGATTGGCACGTGGCCACGTCCCTCCGCCAGCAGCCATATCCGCATCCCCTGTGGTTTTGGAGATGCTGTCATGCGCACCCGTCAGCCCCCCAGCACTATTACTTGCACTGATGCTGCCAAGAGACACAGCTCCTGCCTCGGGGGCGAGGTGTCCCCCCCCGTGCCAACCCGGGGAGCAGAGCTGCTGGGGCAGCCGAGGGCTCGGGCGGGCTCCACGGCGTTTGGGCAGGCTGAGCCCTGCCCACGGTGTAGGCACGACCCAAACCGCCCTGCTCATTTACTGTTTTAAACACACTTTATTGTTGGTTTATTTGCTGCTGGTGCAAACCCCTGGAACCACGCTGATCTCTCAGTGTCCCACCGCCCGGGCTGGAGAACCGCAGGCTGGGGCACCGTCCCCTCCACGGCTTTGTCTCGCTGCTCCCCCAGAGACAGTTCACCCAGCCAAGTCCATCTGTGTCGGGGATTTGCATCCTCAGAGACCGACACCGCTTTATCTTAAGAAGCAAAAGCAACTGGTTTAGTCGTGTAGGTGTGAAGTCTTTTGTGCATTTTCTTATTTCAGTTCAACAGTGTTTTTTTCCTTTAAGTTTTATTCCAGTTCGAAAATAACCAAAATAAAACAGTATTAATCTGAAACGGGGTTTTGCACTAGTTAATTTAAAATGGTATATGTTTGCTTGGAGATAAGGCCTTGTTTTTCAACACAGCTATTGCAAAACCCTTGGAACAACATTGAGATACTCTACAGAACAGAAAAAAATTAAAAAAAAAAAAAAAAAAAAAAAAGGGATATTGGCAATTGTGCACGGCCCGAGGAGCAGCAGACGAGAGCTGCTGGACTGGGGAGATGGCATTTACATTATGGTTAGCAGTCTTCTCTCCCATTCAGAGTGCAGCAGTGAAAAACAGGCCATAAGATTAATGAGAGGAAAAACTGTGACCACAGCAAATAGAATGACTCATGCCTACTTGATGGTCTTAATTTCTAATCTGGAATAGTAATTTTCTGCTGGACCAGATTAAAAATATTTCTCCTCCTGCTGAGCCCATAGCCCATAGGGATCCAGCAGCCCACACTCAGAGCACCGGCCGCTGCTTGGGTTTAATGGCTGAACGAAGCCAGTCTCGAAATTATCCAAGCTCTACCACAGCGATGCACCAGGGAAACACAGGCTGGGGGACAGAAAAAGAAACGCAAGACAAAGAAATCCCTCCTGTCTCCTTTCTGTTCTAAAAAGCAACAGAGCCCTTCAAACATCACCACTGCAGGCTCGCAGAAATCGACTGAATACACAAAATTAATTAAAGGGAGAACACTAAAAGCAGACTAAATACTGGAAATCATGTACTAAAGCACAACGCGCATCATGATCGGAAGGGGAACTTCCCAGTTTGATTGCAGAAAGCAATTTACTTCAATTAGCAGGGACATAAACAGTGCGCTTGCTTAATAGAAGTATTGCATCTCCAAAAAAGCAAGCTCCCTTAATTGCATCTCTCCTCTTGGCACTTGCTGAACTTTCAAAGCCTGTTTTATGAGAGACGGGTTGAAATAACCTTTTGGTTGTCAGCCAGTCCTGCCTGCTGCGCAAACGCACCTTCAGCAGAGCAACACGAGCACGTTCCTGTTGGGGGATTTAAGCCGTGTCCCAATAAGGAGGCCACACGTCGGGCCAAAGAGGAGATTGCTGAGGGGAAAGGCAGCAGGCAGAGCCTTCCTCTGCCTCCTCCTCCTCCCGGCAAAGCCCTGCACTGCTCTCGCCTGCTGTCAGCTGGCTCAGGCTCCGCTTAACGTGTGGGTGAGGTCATTCCCCGCAGCTCCGGGAAGTTCGGGCCTGTAAAGTGCTTCTTCCTCCCTGCTTCCAGCTGGGAAGTTTGGAGTAATAGCCCTGGATTGTCTGATAAAAGCCTTTCTATAAAACCAGCAATGAGGTAGGACCAAAGGCCAGGGGGCTGCTGGTACCCGATACACTGGCTCTCCACTTCACTGCCCTGCGCCAGAACCCGGCACCGGATTTATCCCAAATGCTTTGGAGCCACTTTGTCCTTTGAGCTGCAGATTGAGAGTGCAGTAAAATTCCTCCAAGAATTTAGGAGCTTTTGCTCCAAACAAACTAAAACCAGCAAGAGATGAGGACACCGATCTGAACACCTGTGCAAACTGTAGGAGTTAAGCACAAGCAGCTCATCCTCAAGTCTGGGTACAGGGCTCTCCATCCCACACCACAGGAAAACCATTCCCTAGGAACCGTTTAAAATTGAAACTCCCATCCATGCCGAGCAGCAGCCCCTTTCAGACAGGCGATGGGGACTGTCCCTGCCTCACCGTGCCAGCACCTCTGCTTGTGCCTCAGCTTCTCATCCTGGGAACGGTGATGATCGAATTTACCTGAATGTGCTTCTCAGTTCCCTGATCAAAGCGCTCGGCTATAATGGACAAAATCACTTTACCTAATCAGGAATATTTAGGTCCGAACTCGTGCTGCCCAGCCACAATGGAGCAGAGAAATGGATTTTCACAAAGGACCCAAAGGGCAGCTCAGAGCCGCAGACACCGGGTCACGCACCCGGCTAGAAATCACGGATCCATCACTGCGCCTAAGCAGCCGGCTCTCGCTCACCCCAGGCACTCACAAAGCGCTGCAGCATCTGCAGCTCTGCTTTTCTCAAACCTTAGTCCTAAAGCCAAGCTTAATTTGCCTGGATGTAGGCGTTAGCAGAGACAGCTGCTTGTATGAACCAGACATTTAGGTCCCTCCGCATCGGTGTTGTGCTCACCTCCACCAGCTCAGCAGGATTTGGCAGAGCCAGGCAGGTCTGCAGCCTCCACCGCAGGGACCTGGCCCATCCGCTCACAGAGAGCTGCGGAGACACCTGAAAATGAAGAATTAGTGAAATTGTTGGTAGCATCCTTCAGCAACCTCACTGGGAGGAGCAAGAGGAGGCTGTCAGGAGCCGCAGCTCTGCACTGGTAGCCCAAACCAAGCACTGGCCAAGATCCCACTCCTCATCTCTCTCCTCTGGCAACTGGAAGAGAATTCGCCCTTCCAGGCTCCTCGGTCCCCCTGTGCCCAGCCCCTGGCCTGATCCTCAAACCAAGGGCTAGTCTGAGGACAGACCAGTCCCAGCTACAACCCAGGGTGCTGGCACAAAGAGCTCCCAGCCAAACTCCGGAGAACCAGCGCATGTCTACATCAGCTAATTATCCCAAATTGAACCCCAGTTCCATCACCATTGCTGCAGTCACTGTCCTGTACTTTGTATCTATCTTAACCTACAGCTGTTTCAGTAGTTTGAATTTACTTTTCTTTTGGGAGTTTTAAAACATCATCTTGTCAAAGCCAAGCTCTGTGTTATTCTTTGCATTACTGATTGCACCTGCAGACTTCAACCAATCTTTAGATTTGCTGGGTATCGGTGGCTTGGGTTTTTTGGGGTTTTGGTTTTTTTTGCAAAGTCAGCGTTAGGGCTTTGGTTAGAGTTAAGTTAACATATTTCTGCTGCCCCTCTCCCGAGCTGCAGCGAGCTGCCACCCGTCGCTCCCCCCAGCAGTAACCCAGCCCCACCAATAGCTTCCCCACCCAACCCAGCTCCCATGCGGAGCAACAAATCCTAACAATGCCCCACTTACCTCTATGCGACTTGGAGACATAAAGCAGCAACTCAAGCACATCCTTGCACAAATAAGGAGCACACCCCACGGCAAAGGATGGTGCTGCTGCAGGTTATAGCCCATTTGGGAGCCCCAGAGCCAGACCGGGGTGTAGAGGAGCTGGCTTTCCCCCAGGCAGGGCTCCTCATCACCTGCTGCAGGCACAGAAGCCCCAGAGCAAATCACACCCAGGTGCAGCCTGGGCTTTTGGGCACTGCCCTGGTCACAGCTGTGGGAGGGAGTCGGCAGCGATCACAGCTGCGTCGCAGCCTCCCATGGGGCCCGGGCGGCTCCGGCCAGAGCTGCTGCCCGGGGAGCGCTGTGGGCTCAGCCGGGGCGGCTGCCACTGCTGCCTTCCAGCCACGGCACTGCACGGGCTCATACAGCATCCTCCAGCACGGCATGGCCCTGCACAGCATCCTGCAGCACTGTACGGTCTCCCATGGCACTGCACGGCATGGCACTGCATGGCCATACGGCAGCACCACTCTCACGCTGTTTCCATTTTTTGGCTGCTCCGTGCAGCTGTCAGAAGCGGTAAAGCCAGTGGCAGGAGTCACGTCTGCAGTCGCAGCGCTGCCTGCCAGCCCCAGCCCTGGCACCGCAGCACACCATGCTCCTTTCGGTACCAGAGCCTCTCGCAAAGTGGCACCAAGAGGGCGACCTCAGCTTCTCCATCCCCTGACACCCACAGCGGGAACACTGGTTTTGGGGCAGGATGATGCTGCACGGGGGAGCCACGTGCCACAACGCCGATGGAGCAGCTGGGGCAGCCACCACCTTGCTCCCAGCCCAGGACCTTGTGTTTCCATCCCATGCAGGAGTGTGTTTGGTAAACAGCCGCTGCGGCAAGCTCAAGGCAGCTCCGGCTTTCAGCCGGCCACAGTGCAGGGGCTGTCTTCACATGGAAAGTAAACCCTCCAAATTAAACCCAGGGCATAGTGCAGTAACTCACCACCAGATCCCTTTAATTGAGCCAGTGCAATGTGTGTGAGTGGGCTGGCAGAGAGGGGAGCAGCGACAAAGAGCCCAAAAACGTTAAAACAATGCAATCTGTAAACAAAAGTTACTGGAGGCATCTCAGCGAGGACGGGCAGACCTGCAGCAGGGAGGGATGGCCCCGTGCACACCCAGCTGCATCCCGGCCCCACGGTGCTTGGCTATTGCACATCTGCAACCCCTTTTCTTTTTTTCTTTTCTTTTTTTCCTCTCCTCTCAGATCACTTTAAAGGTCCAGATTAGGGCATAATTAGAAAAGCAGTTAAAGTGGCGACCTGGCGAGGGCAGTGACCTTCGGCAGTGGCAGGAAGCAGCAGCAGTGGGTGGGCTGGGGGTGCAGCCCCGCACCCACTCTGCGCACAACACCCGCCGGGCGCCCAGGAATTAGCACTCGGTTGCAAATGCTCCTTCTCCACCCCACCCCCCCAGCCTCAGTTTCTTCATCTGCTCAAAGAAAAACAGATATTTTGGTGAAACGGCTGTGCTGAGCGATGCTGAGCGTCCCACACGCCATCCCATGCGCTGCACTGGCACCGCTTGCTCAGGCACAAGATGCCCCATCCTCTCTCCATCTCGCAGCCCGGCAGCACCAGGTCCAACCCATCGCACGTGGCCAGGGACTGCCCCACCGTCACTCGTCCCCCAGCACCGACACATGGCCGTCGAACCATCCCTGTCCACTCCGAGCGGGGCCGGGCGCTGCGCCCCTCGGCGCTCGGCTGTCGGACCCACCGGGGCGGGTGTTTCCATGCCGGGCTGTTTGCAGCCACTGCGCTCCCTTATCGCCACCGCGACCTTTGCTGGTTGCAGATTAGTGGCTGGAGCCAGTTGGATTTGTTTGATTTCTGTTGATGGTTATTAGGCAGAGGAAGTGCCAGAAGGGATTTTGACCTCGAGTTTAAACCTATTCCAATTAGAGCCACTAAGCCTTTAATTACTGTGCTCCAGCCACTTCGGTTAAAGCAACAACAAAAACAAACACAAAATCTGGTCGAAGATGGGCTTTTCTCTCATCAGCTCTTCAGTCTGCTGCCTGCTTTGTCCATGTGCTGCGTGACCGCGGCTGTGGGGCATTTTGGCCCACGAAGCCCCTCGTGCTGCCGCCGCACCCAGCAGTGCCGCAGGCGACAGCGCTGCGGGGCGATGCCCGTGGGCAGGAGGCACGCCGCCCTCGCCCACCGCCCCGGCACAGCCCCCACCGCTGCCCCAGGGGTGCTCCAAGGACCATCTCCTGGTGCCCAGATGGCTCCGGCTGACAAACACCCGAGGTTACGCTTGAGGGGCCCATTAGAGCTCCCCGAGAGATGGTGGATATTTTGGAAACAGTGTTTTCTTACTTAGCATAACTTCTATTGAGTAATTCAATTTTTAAAAAAAGCAGTCCAGAGCACTCTTGTACTTTGCTCCACTTGGCCCTGGGACACGGAGGGTGTTTTACTTGCCCCTGGGGACTACAGCACCTTTTGGCTCCTGGCACAGACCCCTTCTGATGCTCCAGACCCTAGGCAGTTCCCCACCTTGTGCTTTATTTCTTTTATCCATCGTTATTAGGTTTTATTAAAATATTTTAAGCTTAGCAAAATAAGGCTTGTGTCCGTGTAGATCCTATGATTTAAAAATAGTTTCCAGGATACATTCTGCGATTGATTTTTTACGTTAAACAGTGACTAATCCCTGATATTTTCCTTCCCTGAGTGGCTTTTGTCCATTCCCCAAAAATGTCAGAAAAAAAAAGCAAACTGGAAATCCTCATCCTGAGCATTGCAGCGGCGCAGGCGCAAGCAGCTGAAGTGGGGTGGCAGCCTGGCTGAGCGTGGGGGTCCCGTGGGGGTCCCATGGGGGCTGCTCCCCTGCCCACCACTCCTGGGACCAGCTCGTCCTTGCAGGGTCGGAGCGGCCACGGCCCCGTGGGGCCCCTCGCCGGCAGCACCGGTGCCACGGTGCTTCTCTGGAAACCTCTGTCGTGTTTCCCAAAGGTGCTTTCTTTTACCCCAGCATCTCCCTCGCCTGGGGGTGCCCAAAAGCACCTTGACCCAACCCCCTGCAGCCCTTCCCTGTTCCCTGGGAGTTTCAATTCAGCGAGGTGGAGAAAAACCCAAAGCACAGACAAAAACATGGGCCTTATTTTGTATTTAAACGCCTGGAGAAATTTGCCACCAGCTGGGTATGGCGCTCTCACCATAGTCCGAGTCCCAGTTACCAGGAGACTGGGTTATTTAGATGCTTATTGATTAAGTCTATGTTTTGGCACCTCATTTCCCCTCCCCAGCTGCTCTCGCAGGAACTTTATTGCCGAGGCGGAGCTGGGAAGGGGAGTCGCATCGCGGGAGAGGCTCCGTGCCCCCACCCGTGGTTGTGGGATGGGGTGTAATCAAACCACGGGCTGAGGCAGGACTACTCCAACTACAGCTGCATCGTGCAATGCTTTTATAAGCCTTACATTTTACTGTAAACCTCAGCAAAATCTGCCCATTTTGATCACCTGGATTGTCTCTAATTGCCTCCGGTAGCCACAGGATGGGAACGCTGTCACATGGGGAAGCCTCCAAGTGATCATTTCCTGCATCTCTTTTCCATTACCCAAACTCTGTAAGCCTAATGCAATGTCTGGAGCCACATCTTCCCAGCCAGCTGACTGTAATTTTTGCACTGGGCAAAGCCCAGGCGCCGATGTGCGGTGGTTATGGCACGCACACGCTCACAGGCACAACTCTGCGAGGCGACCGAGGCGTTGCAGGAGGAAGTCGTACCAGCCAAGAGCTGCTTCTCCTGGGGATGCAGGGATTGACTGGAAGTCACTCTGCCTTCCCCATGGGAACACTGATGGACAGGTCCATGCCAGAGCTCAACGCCTCCCCAGAAGCCCAGGACCTCATGTGAATGGGAACTCGCTACAGAGATCCAACATTAATGAAAAAAGAGAAAAACATGAACTTTCCTGTTAATTTCTCTTGCATTTTCATACATTTATGAGACTCATGAAGGTAAAGCAAGCCTAGGATGTTAACTAAAGTTTCTCCATAGAGCACAGGGGCCAGTGGGCACTCGGGCATGAGGCTGAGACGCTTGCACGCAGCCAGCACGCTCTGCCGCAGGGAGGAAGCTGAGGTACAATCCTCGCTCCAGAGGAGCTCCACAGCTCTGCAGCAAACATACCCAACTGGGTAAACTGCAAAAATAACACACCCAGCTGATACTTTAAGCATGACTTTTGTTGGTTTGAATTAAAAAAAAAAAACCAAAACAAATGTCAAAAAAGTTTATTGGTGTTTACATGCAAGAGATTATCCAAAAAACGATATACAATTATTTTGCAAGGAAACCAGCTAAGAACTCTTTGCCGGAGAGAGAAACTCCTCATTGTCCAAGGTCACGGCAACTCTCACCCTAGTATTTTCTCAGCAATACACATGATAAGAATGAATCCTAATACAACCCTTTGGACAAAGGAGATACCTAAAATGAAAATATGTGCAACTTTACTGACCTACTGTTGAGAAAGAGATGCTGAATTGATGTAAACGGACTAGTTGGAGCAGTAACGGGCTCCGGCATTAATAGGACCGGGCTGGGTAAGCGCAACAACCCTGCCAGTACCCGCACTGTGAAATGTTTTTATATGATGAGTAGTAAGTATCAGCACTAAAACGGCCTTGTAAATATTCTGCATTCAAGGAGTTTTTAAAATGGTTCATTAATCCAACTGCTACCAGGTTTGGTTAATCATATGTATTTTTACAACATATTTGTTTCTCTTTCCTTCCAGTTAAAGCTATGCCATCTTTTAAACACGAGGCAATGAAAACAACAGTAGGTGCTATGAAAACTTACTTTGTCGTGTAAAAAGACAGCAGCAAGCCCCACAGCCCCTCCAGACACAGTCTGGGTACACTGAGGCCTTGTGCTGGCGTGGGCTGGGCTGGAGCTCTCGACTGAATTACGTTTTCTGGCCCTTCCAGGTGCTTCCTACCACCCTCTGCTTCAGCAGCTCCGGGCCATCCCCTCTGCCAGCACAAGTGTCCTACAAGAGGAGCGTGCAGCAGCCCGGAGAAGGGGTCGGGGTAATCCAGGCCGTGAATCATTTCCACTAACGAAGCCACCGAAAATGAGTCAGTCCTTGGCTTTGTGTGGCCAAAACACAAAGCGATGAAATTGCAGCATTTTTCCTGTGAGAAAGGACTTCTGCAGTAAAGCAAAAAGGTTTCTAGAAATCATTCCTAAATCTAGCAATATTTATCAACTTCTTGGAAATATAATTGTGTATTAGCTAGAGCAAGAGGAGAGGGGAAAAAAATCTTTTTTAAGTAACTGGGAGGTCTCTCATTTAGTGGTTTTATTCCTCAGCTTAATCCTCTATTTCACATGGATGCCATGGACAATTAGCACCAATCTTTTCACTGGAGGCTGAGCTCCCACCGGAGCAGGCGGAAGAGCACGGACAATGGACAGATCCCATTCGTTTCCTCCGCGGCGGTCCTGCCTTCTCCGTAGGCAGATTTGATTTCCTCCGGCACATGCTGTTCTCCCTTTATCTGATCCTTCTCCCCTCGGGTTGCTTTTCCTTCTTTCATGGGAACTGGAAATAAGATCTCAAGATGTGCTTCCTACAGTACCTGGAAAAATAACCTTAGAGCAATTTTCAAATGATTGCAAAATATTTTTAAAAAATCAATTGTGCAAACAATTCTGGTGTTTGGACAAAAAAAGCGACTCCTCTGTAACACAGCTGAGCTTTTCGGCATCAGACTGTTACCGATACAAAATCGTTTAAGCATTTTGAGACTTACCGTGGAATAACCTGTGCCAGCAGCCACGACGTCCCGGCCGGCAGCTCCCCTTCCTCGCACACGCCGACCTCTGCCTTCGTCAGGAACAACCAGCACCTTGGCAGAGGAGTCTGCTCACCCAGCGCAAGGATGGCTGCAAAGACCCCACCACGCAGGAGAGCCCTGGCAGCCCCCAAAGCACCTCAGCACTGGCTTCGGACAGGAACAGCGAGTGCGGGGCCGGGGCCAAGCGCAAGCCCTAGCGCAGGCAGCAGGAGCAACGTCTGCGTCTGTCGCAGCTCCCTTCCCACCAAGGCACAGCCGCTCTGCAGCCCCTCCGTGCTCTCAACAGCACCAAAAGCCTCCCTCCCTCTTCCAGGCACAGTTAGCCAAAAGGAATACTAGAGAGCTTGATGCTTTTGGAGCACAAGTCTTATGAGGAGCGGCTGAGGGAGCTGGGGGTGTTCAGCCTGGAGAAGAGGAGGCTGAGGGGAGACCTTATTGCTCTCTACAACTGCCTGAAAGGAGGCTGTAGCCAGGCGGGGGTCGGTCTCTTCTCCCAAGTAACAAGTGATAGGATGAGAGGAAACGGCCTCAAGCTGCACCAGGGGAGGTTTAGGTTGGATATTAGGAAAAACTTCTTCACGGAAAGGGCAGTCAAGCACTGGAACAGGCTGCCCAGGGCAGGGGTTGAGTCCCCATCCCTGGAGGTATTTAAAGAACGGATAGATACGGTGCTTGAAGACATGGTATAGATGGACTTGGCAGTGTTAGGTTAACGGTTGGACTCGATGATCTTAAGGGTCTTTTCCAACCTTGACGATTCTATGATTCTATGCTTCTCACATAGAAATGGTGAGATTATTAAATTGAGAGTGACGTGCTACAGCATCTCAATCTCTGGTAGCATTTTGTGCTATCCCTTCCAAGGCCAATGGCCAAAGGAGAGGTGCTGCGTTTGTAGGGATCGCTCCCGCACTCAGGGGCCACATCCCAGCGTTTCAACGTACTGATCACAGCCTGACCCGAGTAAGACTCAAATAGACGGTCACAATGCAAGAAATCCCGGGGCTATCAAAACGTAAGCAAATCTAAAATGGGGGGTGAGGGGGAGCAGCGGGGTGATGCTGAAGTTTCAGAGATGCCATTTCAGCCGTGTGCTGTACAAAAGATGCGATGCAAACCCTGCCACCCAAGCAAGCTTCAGGAAAATCGTGTTGATGCGTCTTCTGCAAAGGTCACCACGTGAGGTAGCACATTTTAAAACCTCCATGGAAATCACAAGTATTGCCCGTGGTAAGGGCCGAGCCAACACGGCCATCTCCCCTCTCTGGAGAAGGACGGAGCATGCTGTTTTCCCCAGTCAAGAGATGAAACTCCTTTCTAGGAGATTAAGCCTGAATCCTGTCTGAACCTGCTCAGAGGTTTACGATGCTGGAAGGAGAAAACAACCCAGCTGACAAGACGCAGGCAGAAAGGCCAAAGGTATTTATTTGGTCCCTGCAGATGGCCACAGACCGGCCACTTACGTGGTGTAAAGTGGCTGAGCTGTCACAGACCCACAATAATTATTTGAGCTCGGAGTCGGTGTTAACCCACGGCGAACACAAAGGTGGGTTCCTCCAGACCCCATCACCCACCCGCTTTCGGCAGCACATCCCTCGCCTGCGCTCCCAGAACCGCGGTCTGCAGAGGAATGATTGAGCTCTAGGTGTCTGCAGCTTCAGGCCACCGAACGAAGAGAAAGAGGAATGCCAAATATTCCAGTTCTCTGAATATACAAGACCAAATAAGGCCCAGATGCCAAGAGAGTAAACACAAGGCTGATCTACCAAGTTTGGGCAAATGGGATTCAGAGTTCCTTAATGCTGCAGATTTTGCCTTGCAGGATAAACTTAATAATTCTCTCTGTGTACCCTTATTCTTGTTTAAAAAGGAAGTCTCTGTGTAACCTCCATCTGTCTCTGTCAGCCCCAACTGCTTGTTTGTGAGGACTATACATGCGAGAAGCTCAGCCATCAACCAAAACCACGAACAAACCCTTTCACGAGGCGGAGAAGTTGCGTGTGTCAGACTAAGAAAAACCCAACACACCCCCAAAAACGTATGGCATCGCCGTCTCCTGAGCTGCCAGGCTGGCATCGAAGACTGCCTCAGGGTCTGAAAACCTGGTTACAGAAAGGAAGGCAGACCCCTCGAAGTGGAGATTTGTGTTACACCTTCTGTGGACAAGTAATGAAATTTCCACAGATAATCTGCATTTGTAATCAATAACTGGGTGCAATAAAGCATAGAAACTAAATTAAACACCGTTCTACAGCAAAAAATTGCTACATAAGTGACATTTATTAATGTTCTGCTATATTTACAGTTTGAACATAGTAAAACTCCAAAGTGAATTACCACTTGGCAGAAAGCACAAAAGTGCACATTAAATCTACATTTATAACGCATCATAGTCTCTGCTAACACAAATTATAAAAGCAAGAATTACAGGTATGTTAGGAATTGTCTCAAAAGTCCCAAGCCAAAGAAAAAAAAAAAGGCCTTTGTTTTGCAAGGTAATTTTTTATACAAAGTTGCAACGTGATCTTTCATTTTTACACTACCAATGTGTACCGTGAAAATCCCTATGTAGTCCAAAAAGTAGGTAGTATGAAAGTAAAGTATACTACAACATTGAGAATATAGACTATTAAAAAAATTAATACTTGTGCCACCTTCAAAATAATACTCTCTCCCAACTACACCTCAAGAATCCGTACCGCACAGACCCCTTTTTCCTTTCGGCCCCAGACAGCACGGGTGCTGTTGGATTTAACCATAGCAATGCCATCCCTTCAGCTTTTGGGATCATCCCTTCGGCCGTCAGCATTCCGCCCGCGGTCCAGGACAGACCAGAGTCCAAACCCGCTCCCAGGATGGAGGAGGAAATAAAGCAAGCCTGTCCCCTGCTGGCTCCGGGGGCAGGCTCATGCTACCGAAATCACTACAGAAACTATCTATGTAAGGCTTTATTAGCACGTCACAGACTCGACTGCAATAGCTTTTTCAAACATTAGCCACTAATGATTCAATGATTACAGAATTCTGCCTTAATTATTAAAATTTTACACCTAGAAACAAATAGAAAGAAATGCTTCTCCTCTTTCTTTTTCCAACAGTACTTTTATTTATTTATTTTAAAGCAGGTGATTATTTTTTCTTCTGCTCCAGAGTCTTGATTCACTTCCTGCAGGTGTCCTGTTGCTTCTTGAGGGAGAATTCACTAACGCAGGAAGACATTTGCCAGAAAACATCTGTCGGATATCGAATATGGAAACTATAGTTAGATTGTTATTTTGGATTACAGAAGGATGTAGTTCACAAAGAGTGCAGGATGTCTGAAGGCTTATAAAATATCTCAGTACACAATGATGTGACTCCAGCAAAACGCTCAGTAGTTTTGTGCATATTTTACAGTTCTGAAGAGTTAAAATTCCTTAGGGGAAAACAGACACCAAATCAGACAATAACACTGGCATAAAAACATACAGGTGTATGAAATCACACTGCATTTGCACTATGAGAACAAAATTTGACTTGGTCTTTAGTTGCTGCACCCACCCAGGTTGATTATGACTTTTGTATCTTTATATGAAGTGTCCTGGTACGACAGGGACAGCGGCTCTCAAATTGTCTATTCCAGCCGTGCTGGCCAGAGCCATTTACACCTGAGATCCAACAGATCTCTGCCGAGATACTGCCAAGGATGATGTCCATTACTAGCACACACGGACTGAACAGTAAACACCAAGCTCTCGATTAGATTCATTTTCACCAGTTATTATTTTCTGGTTTGCACTAATTATTCCTCTCCTCCTCCCCTCCTAATTTTCTAAAAATTACCCCTGCTCTGAAATGAAAATGATCATTCACCATGCCCTTTTCATCATGCCCTACAGAGAAAATCTAATCTTAAGAACAATAATACACTGAAAATCCAAGTCTATCGTGGTTTCCCTGCTCAGAATTCAGGATTAAAGATTTATTTTCAGGGGAAGTGTCAAAGTTGTAATATTTAGAAATTATTCTGGACATTTATCTCAATATATCTAAAAGAGAGAGTGCTGTCTGAAAGCTCTAGAATGACCAAAAAATAAACAAATAAATAAAAATTAAAAAAACCTCTACACCGCCATCCTCACAAGCAAGGAGTCAAGCAAGGTTTCTAAAATTCTAATTTCAAATTCTAAACATAGGAAAAGCCTGTGCAACAAGAAACCACACAGTTCCTTTAATAAATGAAAAATTAAGTTTCAGTAAAGAAGCAAATAAAAAAAATGGTTTGGTGAGAACAAACTACAGATGATAAAGCTGATGCTTAAACGCTCACACTACATGACCATACAACTGGGGGAAATAAACCCTCTGGTGACTCAGCAGGAATTTGAGAGGATATTACAAATCCTGGAGGAGGTCATAAACCGTAACTTTGTTAAACAGAACTGAAACACTTAATTGACTGAACTATTTTTACACACTATCACCAGTGGAAAACTCAAGCTGGAAAACACTGCACAACGCTCGTTTTGTGTAGCATGTTCTCATTACAGACTAGAAACAAAGCAGAATCTTAGGCAATTTGCAGTTTCTAATAAAAGGAAAGTGCATTTGGAAAAAATCAAGCCTCGGTTTTAAAATCTGAACAATTTAATGACCCCCAATGTAAAGCTGGGGTTTGTTTGGTTTCTGTATACCGCTGTCCCAGCTGCAATTGCTTCAACCCTGTCCTGGGGAAATCTAGTGTTATGATGATATTTCTAAAGGGAGCATCATGTTGCTCTCACCATCTGGGAAGCAACCTATTACAGGATTTCCGTCCCCTCAGGGAGGGACAGTTAATGCAAGGCCATTATCTGCTGTACGCAGGAAATTATGCTACAAGGGTTCAACTACTTAAGCCTCCTTCTTTAAAGTCCCATTCAGAAGGCAGCAACGTTAAGGCAAAAGACTTTTAGGCATTAAGGTTTTTGAAATATGTTCAGGCAGGACAGTATCCTCAAGTATGTGGGAGGGGTTTTTAAAGAGCAAAGGTGTGCAAGAGTTTAATTTCTTCAGGAACTTGGCAGAAAATTCAAACAGCACGCAAAATTCAGACAAATTGTTCTTTCTGGGACATAAGCCAAAGACACTGGCACAATCTTCTAAAAACCTTTTGTGACCATTACTCATGTTTAGGACATACCATGTGTTTCAGGCATGCTAATTATTCTGAAAGACACACCTGCCAAATACAGTGCAATACCAAGGGGCAGAGATTTTGTTCTTACAATTCAAGTTATGCAATCTCATGAATATACAATTTCAAAGCAGAAACTCAGGAAGAAATGTCAAGTATTCCTCTGCTCCCCACCAAGTCAGTCTGCACTCTGCAGAAACAGGAGCGGTATATAGGATACCAAGAAGCAACTGTTTTCTGCTGCCTTGTGTTCCAAAAATATTCAGGCAAAGAAAAGTCTAGCCTAAAAGAGTCACTAAATAGAGTTAAAAACAAAACAGAGCAAATTCAGGAAAACAGAAAGTTTACCTTTAGTAAATAAAGAGAACTCTGGTTCTGGGGAGAGTGGAAAAAGTATCTGGCATCTTCCTAACCTTTGCATAATTAATAAATCCTCTGAGAAACAGCAGAAAACCTAGATGGAAGAAACACATTTGTCCAGTTAACACAGGCGTTGCTTCTTCAATTAGAGAGGGAGCAGTTCAACTCACCGTTACTAGTATGGAGGGAACTAAGTTGCTGGGATGCACAATAGCTGATTTAATACAAGAATTTTTTTGGTATCAGTGACATCTGATCTTTCAATTTCAGGCAATCTCAGAACCAAACTTTCCTTAGCCAAACACAAAAGTTTTGACTCCAAATGAGATCCAGTCACTTCCAAAGGAGGGGAAAAAAGGAAAAAAGGAACGACCACAACCCACTCTGCCATTTAAGATCTAAGAACAGATACAACATCAGTTACTATGAAGACAA
This sequence comes from Platalea leucorodia, assembly GCF_965183815.1. NCBI lineage: Eukaryota > Metazoa > Chordata > Aves > Pelecaniformes > Threskiornithidae > Platalea > Platalea leucorodia. The sequence goes on along the minus strand of NC_138833.1, from coordinate 16,262,767 downwards.
GCATTGCTCTCTTCTTTACTCCTTCTGGATGATAAATCGGATGCTGCCACCAAGAAATGACAACAGAAGGACAGTGTTCATGTGTACCTTTAAAATGTAGAAGGCATTCAGTAAGAGGAGGAGTACTCCGAGGGTTACATTTCAGTTTTACATCTATACGCACATATTTTAATAGCCAGTAAAGCTATGCTCACAAAAGCCCTAATTGCAGTTCACAGATTTTTAAGCGTGCATTCCCTCTTCCCCCCAGAACAAACACTCACCTAGTACAAGGAAGACCCACCAAAGCCAATATTGGCCATCAAAGTAACCAGGAAAATAGGTGGAGAACTGGAGGTGGGGGGGAAGAAACAAAACAAGTTAGAGCGTACGGCAGTTTCTGAACCCAAATCTAGTCTCACCAATTTCAGCAATAACCAGATCAAGCCCGCTGCATACAAGAGAGCTTGTAGAATGCCACATTTCATCAACTGCACAGACTGCAGGGAACAAGCTACCTCCATGAACTTTCATTTAAGGTTTTTCTACACACATCAGACCAACTGTAACCAAGGGGAATGGAACAGGTTCAAACCCCAGCCACAAACTCTTGCAATCAGTGGAGCAGAAAGACACTACTGAGCAAATACGCCTATTTTCCCTGACATCTTTGACGCTTATAAACCACAGCTGCAGTTTCCAAAAGCGAAGACCGGGTTTGCAGCAGTGCATCACGCTAATTAGACTGTAAGGTTGGATAACATAGCAAACAAAAGTACAGTTGACAAAGAAATCCCAGACCCATGGAACCCTCTGACAAGATTTTCTATTGGGAAAATTACCGCCTATTGAATGAAAGGCACCGACACTATTTGAGCATTGAAGTTCACTCTGTCAGTGGTAAATACAGTATAATTTTTTTGTTTTCATTCTATTCACGTTTAAAAACCTAACAAAAGGTAAGCTTGTTATCAAAGTTTAAGTCAAATCCACAGTCAAGGTCACTTGTTTCTGTCACACATCTTAATCCAGCAAATAGTTCTTAACACCACTGTTACAAGATCACCCCAAAAAATCTTAACTTTCTATAGAAAAAGTTAACAGATGCTGTATTTACAAATTACAATTTCTAGCCCAAAGAGATTAGGTATGAAGTGACAGCCCTAATACTAATGCTTTCTACTTTACTTAAGCACAGCTAATAAGATTTTTTGCTTGAAATTCAAAATTTGGCCTGGGATGTCTGCATGCCATTTTCACAGACACCTTCTTTTCATGGGCTCCAAATAAAGCTTCTCTGATATTTTCTCCCAGTCACTCCAAAAAATAGTTTGTCCTTTTTTTTTTTTTTTAACATTCCTTCCAGCATCAGCACATCTATATCCTTTTTGGTTTTTCCAGAAAGGTTTGTCTTTCTCCCCCTCCGAGTGTTAAAAATACTACGTCAGCCTTACTGTAGGCAGAGGTCTGTGCTCAGCAGGGGGCATCCAGGCTCCCATAATACAAACCAGTTCTGATCAGTCACCCCCTTCCTCTCCCTGTGTGATCTGGTGGAGGGGAGCCCAGTGGATGTTTTAACAGCCTGGGTATGCCCAGAGTTTATATGGAAATAAAACAAAACAGAAGAGTGTGCTTCCTCCTGATCCCCTGCTGCTTGTGCCGCAGGCACATCACACCAGAGGGCACCAGCGGGCTTCTCCCATCCATGTGACAAAGCGGTGGCTGCCTCTTCTTCCTCCAGCGAAAAGCAAACCTCACACTGCCTAATTTTCCAGTCCCTGTTTCCCCCTCATCATCAGGCATGCTCACGGCTATCCCACATTTTAGAGACTTTTTTTTTTTTTCAGAGGAGCACCTAAGGAACATCATACTGCAGAGAAGCATCCCTATGCTGACGGCAGGGCTTGCTTTATCTGGATAAACGTTTTACAAAGATCAGATCATTGTTACTGCGCAACACACAAACATTTTGATGCAATACAGTGGCTCTGCTGAAGAACGCCACACTTGGGTGTGCAATCTTTATTCTCTTTTATTACAATAATAATTCCAGCATATAAGCAGGACAGAAAGATGAAAAAGCTCTGTTGTCAGTGAATAAGGGGCTCAAAATCTATTTCATTATAAAAAGCTAAATTTATAACTAACTTCAGCATAAGTAAGAGAAAAACAAGCTAGGGAAAAAGAGTACCAGCGTCTGTGTACATGTTTTTGCACTACACAACTTACCCTGACAATAAGGATCCACTTAATAAGAGACAGACCAAACCCAGAAATGGCCCCATATCGTCCTGCAGCTGAAGTAGTCAGACAGAAAGACAGGAAAAATCCAATCCAGTTGAAGAGGAATGCCACTGAGAAAGCAGGAGAAAAGCAGCAGGTCAAGACCTCTTTATATTCCAAGGAAAAATAAAAAAAAAAAACATAAAACTCTTGCACATAGGTTTTTCCTGGTGCTACATAAACATAAGTGTGAAAATAACTCTAGCTATTTTGGGTTGCTGCCTGAAAAAAAGTAAGCTCCATCATGTACTTACTGAAGAAAGTCAGCATGAAAATGCCATCATTTCCTATCCTCAGCTGATCGGTGTCGTCAAAGTCATCCCGTGTCACAAAGTCGTCATCCTGTAAATCAAAGGGAGACAAGACGTGGGTGGATTTAAGTCATTCCAGTCCATACAACAATCCCAGTTCTGCATGTGGCTCTTCAAGAAAGGGCCAGCAAATTGTATAGCCCTCAAAAAGCAGTGTACAATGGAGGGATACAAAATGCTTCGTTTACTTTTAAGGAAAGCCCCCCGTGGGGCGGTGGGTGGAATCCTAAATCTCAAAAGGCTACAAATGCAAGCAGGAAAAATTCCTGCTTCTCATCCTGAGATGATGCAGGGCATGAAATATTAAGTCATTGGCAGTATTGTTTTTTTTAGATAGTCAAGATCCATCACGTTCTTGTTCTCACTGTAAAGAATTCCCTTACTCATAAAAAAAAAATTAAACTTATCATCTCAGCGATGAATTTAGCTTCTGTGAAGAAGTATAATGAGCAGTGGACATCTAATGCTAGCAGGGGTGGAGGAAGAGGCCGAACAAGCGATAATGTTGAAAAAAACAAAAAGAAATAAAAAATGAAAAAATGATTGTTCTGACAGAATGGCTTTATCATCCTTGTATCAGCCACACTGACCTCTGGAAAAGTCAACCAAATAAGCAGCAAGAGTATCAAGGGTAGATATGCTAGATGGCTGAACAATTAATCCTAAATCTTTTAAAAAAAAAAAAAAGAAAAACAAAAACCAAAAAAACAGTGACAGTGAACACAGATACAGTACAGTTCCTCTGTCAGCTTGCCAAACTAATCTGGATAGCACATGCTGGCATTACTGAGATGTCTTACATCATCATAGCCACCCAGAGGAAAATAAAAAAAATTAAAAAAAAAAAAAAAAAAAAACTTAGCCACAGAACTCTTGGGAGTGTGTAATATCACCATCCCAGAAAGCTTTTAAAAAAAAAAAAAAAAAAGTTATGACTCTTGATCAGCAGGAGTTAAGCCAGAAATTCTACAGATGAAATGTGAAGGGGACACAGCCAGCCAAGCGTACTCACCCTTCCAGGAACCAAGGGAATTGTGGCTTCAGCCTTGGTTCTCTCTGCCTCATCATAACTAGGCAGTGTTGTGGCCACGTTGTAAGATGGAGGCTTAGGAAATCCTGACTCATCCTTGTAATCAAAATAAGCTGCAAAAGAAAAAGAAGTCATATAGAAGGTAATTTGTCAGTTCCTTAAGAACACCGTGTTGGGAATGAGAAGCATTTCAGATGACTTCGAAAGACCCCAATATCCCAGACCGTTGAAGCCTGCCCCTCCTGTCCCTTCCCCACCCTTCTAGCCTCTTGCCATCCCAAAACAGAAAGTGAAAAACACAGGAGCACCTTATCTAATATAAAGTAATATGCAGAGCACTAACACGCCTGGCTGTACTTATTTTTAAAACAATGATGCATGCTGTGTCACTCCTGACTTTCAATAAACAGAAGCAGTCATATTTTCAAGTCCAAGTGGTTTGAGTGAGTCAAAGAAGGATCACTGCAAGCCTCAGGCCACTGGTGACCAATTTTTCCACAGAGACTCCAAATTGTTTTCTGATGGAGGGGAAAGGGATTGGAACAAAAATCAAACATAGCATTTCTCAGCCCCAGTCGCTGAGACACACTAAGGAACCAGAACTAATGGGAGATCTTTATGGTCAGTGTGTCAAGGCAGGACACTCGATAGGCAGCGTGAGAAACACAATATTCAAACCTCTATCCAAAGCTGGCCAGCTGTTCGAGAGACTGACAGTATGTAGCATTTGATTCACAAATCTTATTTGAACAATTGACTGTGAAAGTTCTAGAGGGAAAAAAAATGAGATGATTTACCTAAGCCAACGTACTCTGATATATAACCAACACAAAACAAGCTGTTTTGCTAAAAGCTATTAGCGAGGTACATGACAGTATGATGATTCAGAAGAAGTGTAACCCTTATGACCAAGTCCTTAGTTACTGAAAACTGCAGAAAGAGTGAATTCTTTAATCCCTTTTAAGTAACAAGTCCTTTTTGGAAGGAGGACAGCATCATCCAAATGCCAAATAATGAGAGGGGAACCACAAATCCTCACAGCACTTTGATTTTAACTGTCTTCAATCTACTAAGAACACTGTGAAATGTAACTTGAACACCACTTGATGGGATGACATCAGATGAATGTAGCCTGTAGCCAAAATGCATCTTCTAAACCACAAGTAACAATAGTCTCTTTGGATCAATTCTGATCCTTTGCAGCCTTAGTAAGGACGCTGCAATGCCATCCATCAATAAGGAGAACAATTAAGGAGGTAAGACAGAGCAACAGAAGAAACCTAGCTATTTCATTTCGGTTAAATTTACCTGTATTCTCCGCAGAAATGCTGCTGTAAGGCGGAGGGGCATCATTCACCACTGATGCGGTCTCACCTGGCTCCTCTTCATTCTGCAGCTGAACAGACCCACACACAAGAGAGGTTAACGGGGTTTCTCAAGGTCTGTGAAATTACCCCTGTAGTTTTAATTGCACACAACAGACTCTTCTGGAAGAACACTGCTCTACGGCACCACGGGACGTTCGAGCAGCTGCTCAGCTTCCCTCCGAAGCACTCCCACTTGAAACAATCAATATGCCATCTCACTTTTAATGTGTTTTTAAATCGCATCCTCACACACCTGGACTTCGACAAAGCACAGCATACATCTTTCCAGTACCTTTCCATTTCCCTGGCACTTCCTCAGCTCCCACTGCTTAGGAGCTGCAGTTGCATCTGTTTTAGTTGAGGAAATAGCAGGAGACACCCAACAAAAGGCTCCATTGCTGCCTGCGGCTTTGCTAAGGAAGGGGTTTTTTTCATGGATACATTACATAATGATGCATATAAGTATGAATCTTGCCATTTCCCTTCAACCTTTCACACCGTATGACTGAAAAGGCAAGAGTTTATTTTGTGCACTGTGCTTCCCACAGGCTCTGTATAAATAACCATACAGCTTATCAAATATACAGTGTCACTTACATGAAGCTGGTATGCAAACGCAGGCTTTGATCAGAGAAGCTGACAATACCAGGTCAGAAACATTCAAAGCAGAACGCACCAGAAAGGAATTTATAAATCAGCTGCCATCTAATTTTTTTTCTTCTTTCCATTTCTTATAATCTCATCAACAAAGAAACTGAGGTTTTACGCAGAAAGACAACTCATTTCAAAAAAGCACCTTGGGACTGAACTACGTGCCTGAACAGAGAGGTACTACCCTCTTCTGTAATCACCACTAAACAACAGCAACCCTGCAACTTCTTCCTTAACATGTTCTTGAATTATCCCTTCTGCACACCTCTGCTAATGCTCTTGATGCCATCCATGACATTTTTCTTTCTTTTCTTTGGAGAGACATGTTGCCATTCAAGTCCTTCCCAAGCATTTAATGCAGGGGGGGTAGGGATATGTTCTTATTTTACTTGTGTGTCTTATCAGGAAAGGGAAAAAAAAAAAAAAATCAGCTCACACTTCTAGATGAAGGTCTTGTTTTATACGTAACTGTTCTGCGTCTTGGGTTTTTATTCCTTTTGCTGCCTAAGATCAAAGATCAGACTGCATCCACGTCCTCTATGGAAGTCAAAGCCAAAACTTTTTCAGATGTTTTAAGTGCAATTCATTGGACATTTGACCCAAACCACAGCTGCATGTCTGAGCTGTGAGACATCCGAGTCCTACAAGCTCACTGAGAAGAGCGTGGATTGTTTTATCTTCTCTGCCATTAACCAGACAGCTGCACACCTCTATCAGCTGCAGAACCGTGAGCATGCACACAACGAGTAGAATCATAGAATCATTAAGGTTGGAAAAGACCCTTAAGATCATCGAGTCCAACCATTAACCCAGCAGTGCCAAGCCCACCACTAAACCATGTCCCTAAGCACCACATCTACATGTATTCTAAATACCTCCAGGGATGGAGACTCAACCCCTGCCCTGGGCAGCCTGTTCCAATGCTTGACTGCCCTTTCAGTGAAGAAATTTTTCCTAATATCCAACCTAAGCCTGCCCTGGCGCAACATGAGGCCGTTTCTTCTTGTCCTATCGCTTGTTACTGGGGAGAAGAGACCGACCCCCACCTCACTACAGCCTCCTTTCAGGCAGTTGTAGAGAGCAATAAGGGCTCCCCTCAGCCTCCTCTTCTCCAGGCTGAACACCCCCAGCTCCCCCAGCCGCTCCTCCTAAGACTTGTGCTCCAGACCCATCACCAGCCTCACTGCCCTTCTCTGGCCACGCTCCAGCACCTCCATGTCCTTCTTGTAGTGAGGGGCCCAACACTGAACACAGCACTCGAGGTGCGGCCTCACCAGTGCTGAGTACAGGGGCACCATCACCTCCCTGGTCCTGCTGGCCACACTATTCCTGATACAAGCCAGGATGCCATTGGCCCTCTTGGCCACCTGACTGCAAGTCAGTCATTCACTGCACTGAGGCCAGTCACAATGTCTCTGCCGGCTTTCCACCTCCTTGGCGCAGAGGCTGCCGTCCCCCCGACCCTGCCAGCATAGCTGATGTGTCGTAGCTCCCCGACACCAGTTACGTCAAAAAGATTTTAAACACATGTGCTGTTAAAGGAGTTTAGCCTAGTAAGGTTTAAATTACTTGGGTTTAGCAGGCGATGACACGAGCAGTTCTGCTGGCAGGTCCAAGGGGTCGGCAGACGGGGAAATGGAAAGAAATGGCACTGGGAAACACTAGGAAAAATTCAGCAGCACTGTCACCCAGACCAGCTGTACCAAAACAAAAGACCAGCACAGAAACAGGACTCTTTCACCATCAGATGAAGATCACCTTGTACACGAGCCTCCATCCTCTCCCCATTCACATTTTCTAGACAGGAGAGGTAGAAATAAAGAGGGAGCTGGTCAGCCCCAAGCTTTCTGGGTAAGAACTCCACACGTGGCACAAAGCTGAACCACTTCCCTGAAGAAGGAGAAATTAAGTGATCCAGATGAAAACGTAATCCGTATTACACCAAGAACACCTCCTGGCACCGACGCTGTGGCTGTCAGCAGGAGACATCCAAAATGCTGGCCCCTGGCCAGATGTGAACCCACACCAAATCAATCCCTCTCCGCGCCCCGGGAGCGAGGCCACGGGGCACACGGGGCGGAGGTGGCAGGTACCTGCCTCCATGGCTGCAGCTTTAATTAGCCTCAGGGTGCCAAGCAATTAACACGATAAGCTGCAGCAGCTCCTACCACAGCAATGCATCTTCATCTTTTTCAAACCAGCTAACTCAGCATGAGCCCTTACCAAGAAACAAAAACACCTTATTTTATAAACCCCATGGAGTTCAGTCATTAGAAGAAAATGCAAACTAACTTGTGAGGTAATTGCCTATTAAAATAAGCTTTAAAAAAAAAAAACTTAAAAAAGCGAGCACTGCTGCAGAAATTCAAGAGCAGCCCGCACACAGCATGAGAGGGGCAAGTAAGGGATAATCCAGTAAAATGCAAACTAGTTGATTCAGTCTCTTCCAGCTCTGTAGTCTATGAATTTTCAGAAAATGCTCCACCATGCTTGTTTTCAGTCTATCCGTGAAAATTCAATACTTCTACATGTTTTTTTTCTTCTGCCTATACAAGACCTAGTCTATCAGAAGGAGGAAAGGCTCCGACACACGAGGGACGCTCTGGATACTGCACGCCCTGCATTACCTGCTCTCCTTAGTGAGGGGGTGGCAGAAATTAAAACCCTGATGTTTCTAAGAAAGAAGACACATACAACCTGAAAGTACAATCACCAAGGAAGGGGGGAAGGAAAGCACTAGATGTGACAACAACACAAGAGATCAAACAAAAGAGGACATATACAGTTGAGTATAATGTTAATTCCTACCACTCAAATTCTTACCATGTTCTTCTTTCAACAGTAAAAAGAAATATATACTCTTACAACTACCGCGGGTGGGAGAAAGCAAGCTGAACTGCTAGCTTCAAACCATTACAACCCAGGTCATGACACAAAAAACGTAGTTACTTTTTGAAGTTGAGCAGGTCATGACACAAAAAACGTAGTTACTTTTTAAAGTTGAGCTACAGGCTGTAGGAGGTATACAGTTATAGAAAACAGATTTTTCTTCTAATGGACAAGGTACACAAATGCCTTCCAGCCTTTTTAATGATTCCAGGCATCTAAAATTCAACCAAGTGCTTATTAGCAAAGCAGCAAGGGTTCATGTGACAGGAAGAATGAGTCATCAGGTCTGCATGGCCCCGCACTGCTGCACCCTGGCTCGCCCTGCGCCTTCTGCTGCCTTGTGCAGCGCCGGGCACGCGTCGGGAGGAAGGCCGCGCTACCGGGGTCTGCGGGCAATTCCGCCCTTGGGCCGCCGCTGAGAGTCTTCAGAACCCGGAGAACCTGATGAAAGCAGTGTTTGGCTGAAGTCTATTTTGCTGAGGCTGTGGGGTATTCTTTCTGCGAGTCACTGATGGATTTTAGCTTTTAAAGCATGACTCTTGTATTTGTGGCATTAAAAAACAATCTTTACAGCCATGCATACAGTTATTAAAACAAAAGTTTGGCTGTGAATTCTTCACCGGTTTGCTGAAACAACAGAAAGTTGCCTGACAGAACGGGATAAGACCCAGGGACATTTATTTCCCAAAAAAACACCATCAGAAGCTTTGCTCTGAGCAAGACATTGCCTCTGCCTGCCACTTCCCCCTGCCTGAGACGTACCACGTGTAAGCACACACAGCACAGTAGCACTGAAGTTCGAAACTTAAAAAACGTTTTGAAATATTTCCACATAAACTTTGAAGAAAGCTTTTCCAATAAATATACTTGTTAATTCTTCCAAATTTTCTAAACTGAGCACACAGGCTGCTGACACAGTTTTGGATCTTTTTTTTAACCTGCCCTTGCCCCAAGTCCTTAGGCTACGTGCAAATATTCTTTATAACTAAATCAGGATTACTACAAGCTTCACCTTAGCAATATATCATCAGTAATATATTAACTCAGCAGTATATTATGAATGTTTACTGCATTTCAGTTCTTATGTTCTGGCACACAAGGTAGAACTGCACAGAAATCCCAGAGGAATCCTAGAATGAAGATAACCCTAATCAGATCTCATTTTTGTTGTTACTATGGTTTCGGTAGATTTCAAAAAGGCAGATATTTAGGCTAATGACAGAAAGAGAATCAATATTTTTTAAAAAGGTGACAGGATTGATTTTTTCAGAGCAATGAAATCATAACCTTTGCAAGCCAAACGTTTAAAAAAAAAAAAAAAAAAAGTGTATCACTACTAAATTTGAGAGTACTCCAGCAAGGCAACAGCCTGCCCACAAAAAGGTTACACTTCACTCCCGTTGCAACACCCCTTACTTTTCTCCTTATATATCTTTGGCCTTTTGGAAGCAAATGAAAGTTTCTGCCAACTCTGAAGGAGAACAGACTTATTTTTATTGACTTACGCTTCACTTTAAAAGTACCCTGATTTGAAATCCTGACTTCTGCCCAATGCTGTTGCAGATTCCTGTAACTTAATATCAGCTTATTAATCAGCAGGAATAATGATAAGCTATTAGACAAATCAACCCACGTGCATCAGCCCTCTCCTTGATGAGCAAATAACTGTTTTCTCCCGTAGGCACTTCCAGTTCATTTAACCGAGGGAGACTGACAGCCCTGAACAGCGTGTCTACCCCAGCTACCTGTGCTCGGCACGGCACGGCGCGTGCTGTGCCGCTCGTGGGCGACGCGCTTGGCAGTCGCGCTGTCTAAGCAAACCCTCCCTCCGGCTTCTCCCTGCACCGGGAGGTGCTGATGCTCCTGCCCAAGCCTCACGCCAGGGAACCGATTCTCCCCAGGGCCCTGAGCACAGCCCAGCTCTGGGGAGCGACCTCCGGGGGTCTCTGCCAACCTGAGCTACTCCTTCGCTTTAATAAAGGACTGAAAACCATGCCTCCACTCCCCCTCCCCAAAAATGCTTTTCCTTCTCCAGCCAGACCAGCTCCCTGCCACGCAGCGAGCACACAGCTGCACCCACGCAGCGGGGTGCACAGGGCACGGACCAGAAACCAGCGGGAACAGCCGCCTGAAGGGTACGTTTGCAACCACCCTCCCAGCTACCAAGGTAAAAACACAAATCAAAACGTCTTTTACGTCCACCAAAACACAACCCGAGCTCACGAGGATGTTGTTCCTCACTGACTCACTGCAGTTAATGGCTTGACAACATGGAAATACACCTCGGTCCTGTGAAACATGCTGATCTAATTCCCCTGCCTGTGTTCAAAGAGGGAATTATACTGGTCTGGCTAGACTGTAAACAAGCACTTGGGCCAGCACAAACCTGTGCCTACAGACTGTCCTTAGATTTAAGTGTTCAAGGTCTTAATTCAGAAGAAGTAGGTTTTAATCTTAGATAGCCGTAATTAAATTTCAAACACTTAACAAAGCCTAAGGCCCTACCGTAATATTTAGGATCACATCAACCTTTTTTCTGGTCATTAAGACATCACAGAAGGAATTCCAGATCTTTTAAGCATTTGAAAATATCACATTTCTTTTATTGCCATATGAAGAATGTTAATTATCTTCAAGGAAAAAAAAAAATCCCATTGTGCTACCATATATCAAATTTGGATATCTCACAAGAGGCAGAAACAGATTGCATGGATACATCTTAATATTGAATTTTTCTTATTAGTACCAATGACAAAGAACTAGAATTCACACAAACGCAAAATTTTTGCTACTTGCTTTGGGCATGGCTCCTTTTAAAATGCGATGCCAAGCCCACATAAAGAGGTACCACATCTCCTGTGAGCCACTGAACAAGCCGAAGACCTGAGGGACTGTTCCTACATCTGCTTCCCAGATGGGATTACTGAGCCCCCCTGACTTTCAGTGATGAGAAAAGTCACCAAAGAAGGCCATGTAAGAGTCCAACACAATCCCGATACCTGAGATAATATTTTTTTTAAAAGTTTGCATGCAAGGCTATTTTCTGCTGTTACACAAGCTACGTGATGATAGACTACTACTGTTTCACAGCATCTCCCAAGTCCTTTGAGTTTCAGAGATGAACCTATTTTCATTCTATAATTACTTTTTCACGCAGAATCACTAAAACCTTGCCAACTCACCTGACAGGTACTGTTACCTACAGAAGCGGGTGTTTCAGAACAAACCAGTGAGACTTAGTCACCTGAACACAGACTGGGCTGGACATCGGGCAGCTTCAAACAAAGCGCGTGGCTCCCATCAGCTGCAGCAGAACGTTAAGAGTGGCCGCTGTGCAACAGACATGACTTTACTCTGCAACTTTTTTTAAAATCTTTACCGTTATGTCAATGGACACCCCCTATTCTACTTATACAAAGAAGAAAAAAGAAAAAAATGTGAAAACAACCTAACCTGGAAATTTCCTTACCGTTCTTATCAGTTGCATGTATCTTTAGCAAGCACGTCTTCTGTACGCTACCAGTACCTCACCAAGGAAACGAATAGACAATGACACCACTAATTCTAACTGCTGACATTAAAAAAATATGGTGTTTTCTCATCTTTTAGTTTCAATCTGCATGCCCATTTCAACTGAAAAATTAAACACAAGCTGAAGGTAAGCACAAGGTGACAACTGACATCTGCCTCCCTATTTCACTCCAGACTTCCCAGATATTAAGTAAGCACTGTGGTCCTTCATGGATTTAAACTGTATTCACATTATATCTTCAGCAATATATTTCTTCTAAATTTCACTGAAAGAAACCAAACAAATGGAAAAATCTTTCTTCCTCATGTTTCCCATAGACATCTCCCCTTACAAAGTGATTCATGATCCCTGTAAGCCTTCAACAAGTGGAACAGGAAGAAATACCACTTAAAAAGGAATATGTCTTCATTATTTAACACACTCACCGTTTTCTAGGTGGGTTTACATTACTCATATACATCACATATATTTTCAAATGCCTCAAGTAAAAAGCATGCCTCAGTTAACATACAGTGTGAATAAACCTATTAAAAGCCTGGCTATTTTTTCCAGAATAGAGGCTAGTTTCTATTCTAAGGATGAAATACAGTTCTGCCACTGAACTCACAATCCCGGAGCTATACTCAAAAGGCCTTAAGCCACCTAATCCTAACAACATCCCCGTATAACTTCCCCAAAGGCGAGTCTAAATGACAACAGCCTCCCAGTGTCCCTTTTTGGGACACAGCACCACCCAGAAAAACAACACCAGGGTGTGCTGCAACCTTCCTTCCTCCCAAACATCTCCCATTCCCACTTCCAACAAGCACAGCCCTGTCACCCGGCCTGCAGAGGAGAAACCAAAACCAGCCGTCTACCCCCGTCACCCTGCCCGGCTCCCACCCGCCGCCCCAGCCCGTGCACCCGATAGAAACAGGCTGGGGGAAGCCGACATCCTTTTTCTGGAGTTTTAGCTTTATTCTTCATCGAGCTGCACTTCCTCAGTATATTAGATCAGACTGCCACATCATCCAAAGGCGTCATCGCAGGCTATTTTTTATCAGATTATCTAATGCCTGAACAAAGCACAAGGGCTAGAAAGTTAGCTTTAGAAAATAAATCGTATGCCATTGCACATCCCTGTAACGCTGCAGGTATCAGCGAATGGACACAGGCTGTGAGTCTGCAGCGAAGGAGGCTGCTGGGGGTGCACGGCCCACCACCCCGCATCTGCAGGGCAGCACGGGCTGAGGAACAGGGCGGAAGAAGAAACACACAGGCTTCCAACTCAGTTATCAATTTCTGTTGTCCTCAGATTATCCTCATTAACTATCACCTTTTTTTCATGAAAATACACACACTCAGGGAATCCTACAAATATTTAATGCGTTCAGACAGCGCCCACACCTCAACAGCGCTGCTCCCACACACAGGTCGATACACCAGAACACTTTCAGGAGCAGGGGTTACGCGACCCCGGCACGCTTGGACAGCGTATCACAGTTAGCTGTACAGGAACCATCTAGTTACGTGGCAAACTCCACTAATGCATCAACCCTCTCCCCACCCAAAAAAAAAAAATTATCAATTTTAAAAATTCTCAGTTCTCTTCCACTGCCTCATAATCAGTAACTTAAAGATTAAACGAGCTTGTTCTGAATTTCTACAGGCTACCTCTACTTACTGGATCCCGTATTCAGCTCTAGCCCTTACGGTTATCAATTCACTACAAGTCTTTCTTCGTCAGCACATGGTATCTTCGTTAATTGTACATTCATACACACAATAAGTTTCAATGTGTGGAAAAAAAAAATCGACACATTCAATGCTAGAGAGACTCTCCCACCTTCTCATCTCCTCTTCATCTAAATACCAACTCTGCATCTTTAGTTCCACAGCTTGCAGGGTTTCCTGGAGCAACACAAGCATTAGGAGCCACTTCAGCAATAACACACTTTACAACAATGCGAACACCAGGGTTCTGGCAGAGGGCAAGGGAAAAAAAGCAATTTCTAAGCAGCTACACAAAAGTAGATATATTTATATGTGAGTTTCTGATTCTGCACGCCAGTTACACCAGTTGTTTCACTGGGTCTCCATTATCTGTTTGTCTTTAGCAGTATAAATCCTTTGGGGCACTGCCTGCCTCCCTAATCTCTGCAGCACCAGGCAGTTACGCTCTACAGCAACAGCGGTGTCTGCTCTGTGTCTGTCGGATGTGTTAGCAGGATCTGGCGAAACGACAGCTTTACACATTTCTCTTTAAGGAAACCAGGACTGTGCTTATCGGTCAGGTACAGAGTCACTGAAGAGCAATGCAACAGCGTCCTTCAGCAGATTTTGTCACCTATCTCCACGGGCTCAAGGTGATGGGACACGAAGCTAGATCCCTTCGTAAAAGACATTTGTGAAGAGGTCTGTCAGGGTCAGCGCCAACGGCAGGACTCTGATGGGAAAGGCGATTAGTGAAGAGACCTGGTTATCTGTACCTGCCGTTTCCGAGAACAGTAGAGAGATTTGTCTTCAGAAGTGAACACATCTGTTTTGCACTGAATGAACAAAAAAAGCCTAAGTTCTACTTAACTTTTACGTTTCTAGTGTGTAAAAAACAGAGATTTCCAGCTGTCACGGTGAGACTAACATCCCATCCCAATGGGAAGGTGCATCTCGTATTCTGAAGAGCACGAGCCCACCCACGCTGAAAACGCTACCAAGGCAAAGTCATAACACAGTGATTTCTTGTAAGAAGCTCAGTTAAGCAGGAGAGTATTGTGTACCACCTTGAGGGATTTCTCTCCCTTAAGTAATGAAGTCTCCACATCTGCACGTAAGAAACGCGCGTGAGCAGGAGTCGGGTCACAGAGCGGGGCCCAGCTGACCCCAAACCCTTTCTGTGAGGCCGATACTCCTGACAAAACACATCCTCTCCTTCAGGAGGTAGGGAAGGAAGAAAAACCCCAAATTTACGAGGGAGATCTTTAAGGACAGTCTCTGGCCTATGGGGATTTCAATCTGAGCCAGAGGAGACAACGCGTAAAAGACGGAATAAAATCAACGCTGATCTCAAGGCAGCGCGGAACAAGTTCGCTCCTGGGAGGAGCCCACGCGAAGTTCGCTGACCCGCGGGCTGGAACCGAGAGGCCGCGGAGCCTCCCCGCAGCATCGCCGGGGGCCAGAGGGGAGCGCGACCGGCGGGGACGCGCCCTCCGCACAAGGTCGCTCCGGCCGCTCCGCCGGGCGCCCCACGCCGAGGCCGGGCCCGGGCGCGGGCAGAGGCGCGGCCGCGGGGGGAGGCCTGGGGCAGCGCGGCCCCGCAGCAGGCGGGGAACCGCACCGCAGCCCGAGCCCGGCCCGGCCGCCGGCGGGGCCCGCCGCGCCTCAGCGGGCAGCCGAGGCCTCCGCCCCGGGCGCTGCTGCCGCCGGAGGCCGCGGGCCCGGTCACCGCCCCGCTCTCCCCCTTTCTCCGCAGCGGGACAGCGGCGCCCGCAGGCCCGACCCGGGCCCAGGCCGGCCGCCGCCCCGGGAGACGCCCGGCCTCGGGGCAGGGCTGAGGCGCCGCCCGCCGCCCCGGGCCCCCGGGGCACGGCCGTGGGGGGAGGCGGCGGCGGCGGCGCCCCCGGCCCCACAGCGCGGGGGGGGGGCGGCGGCTCCCCGCCCGGCCCCCGGCCCCCGGCCCCGTCCTCCCCGGCGCGGCCTACGGAGCCGCGGCGCTCGCGTACCCGCTGCCCTCCTCACCTGCTGGTACCGGCCGCTGCTGGGCTCGGCGGCCGCGGCCGCCATGGCGCTCGGCGGGGCGAGGGCGAGCGGGCGGCGGGGCGGGGTGGGGCGGGGGGCGCTCGGCGGCGGCGCTGCCCGGCCGCCTCCCAACGGGCGCTGCGGAGGCGGAGGCGGCGGCAGCCGGGTCGCTCCTCGCTGCGGGCTCCGCTCCCGCCCTCCGCCCGTCACGCTCGGTCGCGCCCGCCTCCCGCCCCGCCCGCCCGCGGGGACGGGCCAGGGCCCGCGTCCCGCCGGCAGCGCCGGCCGCCCCGGGCCCAGGGCAGCGCTCGGCGGTGGGGTCGCCGCGGGCCGGCTCCGCTGGTACCCGGAGGGCGACCAAAGCCAGACCGGAGGCAGCGGCGAGGACCGAGAGGCGGGGGGGGGGGCCGCAGCTCTGCTCACGGCGGGGGATGTGGGCCGGCAGCACCTTCCCTGGCGTCTTGTGGGAGCCGAAAAAGTAACCCCGCAAGCTACTACGTGTATATTGTGAAACTTCACCTGTAATTATTGAGTGAAAGCTTCCATAGAAAGCGTTAAAGAGACCCAGGGAGTCGGAACATTGATGTAAACCCATATTGAAAACCACCGCCGCCTCAGCGAGGACCCACCAGGGCCAGCGCTCGCGGAAACCAGCGCCGTCCCCAGCCACGTTAACCAAGCCGTGGTCACGCTGGTCACGTACACCCACCACCTATCCCCGTCACCAACACCGCATCGTCGTGCCAGCCCGTGCCCGCACCGCCGTTCCCAGCGGCGTACCCGCGCCGGCAGAGAAGAGGCCTGCGACATGCTGCACTGCAGCTGAAGCAAACACGAGATGTTGGCCAACTCCTCCAAAAGCACCGTCAGATCCTTAATATCCACATAAAGCAGATGGTGTCGCAGATTTGAAATCTCATTCCAAAAGAAGCACGCGTAGGAAACCACACGGAGATAGAAGCGTGTTTATTCGGAGAGTTTTTGCGTTGAATGTTACATTGGTTAAGAAACTTTCCAGGTTGCGTAACCTTTATTTTCTACCTGCACAGTTCAGCTATAGTCAGGCTTGCACAAAGCTACCCACATCAATCCCTGAGGTTGATGAGACTTAAATAGATCAGCTTTAGGATGAGGAAGGCTGAATCAGCCCCACTGGGATTAAAAGCTGCAAATTCAGAGTTGCAAATGTTTCAACCTGAGGGCAGGGTTTTGAAGTGCATACTCAGTCATAAATACATGCTTTAATGCTCATTATTCAGTACCATAATCAGGTTGGAATTTTTTTTTCTGTATTCTGTTTTTGCAGGAGCAGATGGTTCACCCATGTCTCAGTGAGATGAATGGACATCACAGTTCTCACGTTGAAGGAGGGGCAGGAATCGTAAAGGATTTTAGCCAGGAATAACCTCAAAGTGACTCCTGAGAAATGCTGGAGACACGAGGAGAATGCAGGTTTCTTGCAACACAGATACCTTTGAAGGAGCCGGAATGAGAGCTGCAGGCACTGACAGACTCTCTGGTTTCACCTCTCCACAAGCCTCGCAATTTGCACTAAGAATCTCTCCTGCAGTAAGAAGCTGGCTGATGACACGCACGGATTTACTTGCCATTGAGGTGGGATTATATCCCTAAGTAAGGCTATAGCCACGGTGATAATTAGCTGTACACTGATTGACTTGGATGTCGTAGAGACTAAAATAAGAAGCAACCTGCACATGTCCTCAGAAAAGATGCTGCAAAGTATCCTGAAGAAATGGTGAAACAGTTTGTGTCACAGCCATTTTGGGGCCAGCTGGAGGCAAATCACCACCTAATTAGGCCATCTAGGCTGAGCAAAACTAATTCAGGAGGGGTAATGGCAATTTCTTCCAGCTGCTTTCTGTGTACTTCTTTTATTTTATTAGGTGGGGAAGCTCTGTAGAAAGATGATGCTGTGGTTACAGTGCATGACTGGTTCTGCATTCATTTCCCACAGGGTTTTAGGCAAATCACTTCCTGCCTCTGTGGTTTTTGATTTGTCCTCCAGTGCAAAATCTCTTTTCTCCCAAGAGACGTTCCGAAGCTTGAAGTCATTGCTTTTTAGTGACTTCTGCACGGGATGTGCTGTGAAAGTATTTGAAAGTAACTGAAAGTATTACAGAATTGCAGTACAGCAAGTCTTCTGAAATCCTAGCGCTGTACAAGTCTTCCTTTAATTATTGTGTATGACTGAGCAATGAAGGGAACACTTTTAATCTACACTTTGTAATAAATATTGAACTCTAAAAGCTAAGTAATAAACCTCAAAGGCAGGGCATTTTAAAGCTAGACTAATAAGAAATAAGCAGGACATTTAAACTAGATCTTTCTTCTAGTCTGTTACTGCTAAATGACCCAATTAAGAAAAAAGCAAAGACAAAACATTCACAGAAGCTAGTGGGTCAAATTGTACCTGTGAAGCTCTCCCGTTTAATAGCTTAATCGTATGCAAGCAGGCTGCAACTGGCAGGTTAAGAAAAAGTACAAGTGACAGTGAAGTGTTGTTCACGAAAAGGCTGGATTACCCACCCATTCGCAATGCTGGGCTCAAGGAAGACGGAAACTTTATTACGAGTCTGATCCAAAGACTGCTGGTATCAACAGAAACTTCACCGTGCTGCCCACGCACAGAACCTCGACAGGGTGCTGGGAGCCGGGCTGGGAGCTGAGCTGTTGCTATCTGCGTGGTTCCTTCCGTCCCAGTACCTGTTTGGAGTGTTCACTGGTTGCCTGTACATTTACACTCCTACTAAAAAAACAACTTTTTTGTCATCAACTATAAATAATAAAGTGAGTAGTGTTCCTGTGCCCCCAGAGGCATACATACTTAATATGCAAGGAGTGGAATCATAGGGCTTGGATATACATGTATGCTGTGTCTTGTTTTCACACTGTGGAATAACATCCTGAATCATAGTTTTATATCCTGCATTATTGTATATCCTGCATTATAGTTGTATAATTAGGCTGAAGAGATTTGTTAAGGATTAATAAATGTTGTCTAACAGATGTTCCTCCCCAAAACATCACGCAAGATTTCTGCAACGGTGAAAATGTAAAGGAAGGAGAAGCAGCAGGAGATGGGTCTCTCATATGTATTTAACTTTGATACAGCTGTCAATTATGTCTAGGAATTTACTGATATGAAATTAGTTTTACTTTGAGACACGACTATATACCTTGATGCTCTTCAGTTTCTTACTATTTTTTACTTGGTACCATTTTGTATTTGAATCTTCTTTTAGCTTTTTGCTGGTTCAAAGCTTTATTGCCACAGTAGAGTGGTATTCCCATCTCAGTTTGGTTTAAAACCATGTTACTGATGTATCTACAGTAGGTCAGGGCCTCACTCGGTCTTTCTGGTCTTGCTGCCTCTTCAGAGAAACAGAATCGGCGATGACCACAGTCTGTGCAAGCACGAACCCCAGCCGTTTCACAGGCAGCATGCCTTTGCACCTCTGGATGTGCCTGCCTTTATGCCACCCGGTCAAACGTGCTCCGACACGGCCTCTAAAAGCCCATGGGGGCCCTGGTGCGAAGCCCCACGACAGCCCCTGGCCAAGGAAGCTGCACCCCACCTCGCCCAACCTCGGCAGCCGGCAGGTTCCCCGGCACGGCAGATGCAGGCGTGGATCTCTGTAGGCAGCTTTGAACACACACACGCATACACACAGCTGTAATTTTCTGTGACTGTTTGTTGTAACAACAAAAGCTGCTCGGTCACGTCGGGTCTGCTGTAAGGAGGAGTACCTACACAGCGAGCACAACCGCCGTGCTCTGACAGCCCAGGCAGAGCTACTCGTAAGCAGTGCCTTGTTTACTGGTGCGCAAAATTATGCCCCAATAAGCCACGAGTATTGCAAGAAAGGGAAATAAAGATAGCAGCAGCAGCAAGATGGAAGACTTCCCCAACGAGACTTCTCCTTTCCTGAGATTCAGCAGCAGAACTGAGGTTCAGACTATCGAGTGATGAAGACGAGTTTGTGCTGACTGTGGACAGGGCACGGCAGACGGCTGAGCTCCGCATTGCCTTCATCTAGCACAGCTAACTCCCTTAGAGCTGGGTTTTTGGAGCCCTCACTCACTGATTTCACCAGTGATCTTTGTCACTCCCATTATTTCTTCAGCCTACTGGAGAAATCACAATTAACCAATGGATAATTTAATCTTGCTGTCCAGATTAAGTCCCTTACTGCATAGCCTAGCAGTTTTTAACCTGGTGAGGACTGAAGCTCTGCCAGTTTTCCCATAGGAGCCTCGTCTGCAAAAACGCGAAGGGACTGGCATGTGTGCTCTCCGGAGCTGCCTGCTCGTGCACCACCCTAGCGCATCGGCTTGCTGTGACCCCCCAACATACTCCCAGCGGGGATTTGGGTGCTGCTGGGAGAGCTAAGCAGTGAGCAGCGCTTACAGAAAAGAGCAGCTCCCCTCCAGATCTATCCAATGTGGAATCTCGTTTCTCCTTTTCTTATAAATAGGGGTGAGAAGGTAAGTGGAACATGCTGGAGCAGGAAGAGGTGACAGATGGTGGATATTAAAAAGACTCTTTAATTACAGGACTTGGAGAGAGTGTCCTTTATGGAGATAATTTTTTAATTGTTGCTTTTTTTAGGAAAAAAATCCCAGTGCTCCCAAGCAGTTCCTGGTAGCAAAAGTCCTGGTCTCTGAGCGCTGTTGACTCTAATCATTTCAACACAGAGAAAAAGAAAATGCTGTGCTTGTTAGAACTCCTTAGTTAAACTTCAACTTCTTCTGCAGAGAAGTGTTTGTTTCCTTCCATCTGCTGCCTTTGCAAGGAAGGAAAATCAGCCTGTTCAGATACCAGGAAGTTCTTCAACATTTGAACAGCTAGCTGTAAACGCAGAAACAATAACAAGCATAAATTATCATACCTAAAAATACCCTGCATGCTAGTCACACATATAACCCAGCCCTGGAGCAATTCCTAAGTAACATAAGACTGCATGAAGTATGCAGATACACGGGATGTGGGCAGAGCAGGGCAGCTGTGGCGGCAGATGCACGTGCCTGGCTCTCTTGCACCGTTGTAGTTTTTTCCTCTCATCAAAACATGTTTTGCTTTTACTGGGAGCTGCCGGCCACCTCCTACGTCTTTGTGCACCAAAGGCACTTGCACAGGAGATTAAAGTGAGAGCCAGACCCTTTGCAATCGACAGAGACCCATAGCATTTGAATTTAAATGAAATCCATCCTGACATTTGGGCTGTGTGAGCAGCGTGGTAGGATGCTGTAAGGCTGATCCTCAAATGCAGCAGCTCTCCGTACCTCCGAGGGGGCAAAGTGCAGTAAAGAAGGCAAGGCAGGCGGCAGGGGAGGGGGTGCTGGCTGTCCACAGGCCACCCTGATGGCAGACAAACCCTGCAGGCCACCCCAGGCAGGGACATGGTTGTTGCCCTACAGCTCACTGCTGTGGGAAGTCCACGGTGTCTCTTGCAATCAATTCCAATGCAGTCGGTGCCTCCAGTATTTGCTTTTCAGACATCTCCGAGCCCTCGCTGTGTTGCCATGGTAACGCTGAGTGATCCAATGTGGGTTATTTGCAGAATCGAGGTGCTGGTGCATTCTGCCTTCCGAGCCTTGCAGCAGTTTTTGCTTTGCACACCAGAAGCTGCAGGTGTGCTGCAGTAACGGTGATGTGTCCTTCACCACAGCTCCCACGCCGGCATGCAGGTCAGGAGGTCCGCTCACCAGATTCCCTTCGTGCCGGCAGTACCTGCCGAATGGACCAGAGCGGCCCCAGGATGGGAAGTGTTCAGGCCTCAGCCAGGTCCCTGCTACCCCTCCATCCCAGTGGAGGCACAGCCCCCCGTTCAGTCGGCACCTCTGTCCCGTGCCGATGAATCCACAGGCGCTGTAATTCCTGCCAGTGTCCACGGGACTGATGGGTCTAACACAGCAGTACAACCCCGATGGGAAAAGTGGAAAAGCTGTCTCACACAGAGCCAAAGCCCAGGCTGCCCTGCACTGCAGGAGAGCAGAGGAGGATGCTGCTGTCAGCTCTTCACCCAGCACTACAGCCACCAAAATACTTTCCTGCCTGCTGGCTAACCGCTGCTGATGGAAACACACGGCGCTTTCAATTTATTTTGTCTCTGTGGCCTAAAACTCTTCCCGTGTCCAACCACAGCCGTCTGGCTATGGCCCATCACACTCATCATTCCCCATCCAACTGCAAACCAAGCCAGGACTTCTCAGCATCCAGGATAAGACAGTATCAGGAGCACTCAGTCTAGCCAGGTTGTTTAAATTATTAAAATAAGAAGGAAAAGCACAGGCTGGTTCCTAGCAAAGCAATTTGTATATTATTCTTTCTTCTAATGAAAGTAAAAAGCTGTCTAACTGAAGTAAGAGCTTTGCATCTCAACAATGAACCAAGACTTTGCAAGGAGAGGTCGGGCACGTTTCCATCACAGCTTGAGGGCAGCTGGAGGAAGAGCAGAAACATCTTTTTGGGATACCACTGCTGTCAGGAGCAGCAGAAACATCCGCAGGTGGAGGGGCTCTGCCCCTGCAGCCGAAGCCCCTGAAGCACCCCGACGTGCCCTGACGCGGGTCCCTACAAAATGCTTGGAGTGCGAGAGCTGCTTGTTCCCGCCCGGGACACGGCTCACGGCCTCGCGTCAGGGATGGCGGGTGGCTGCCAGGCACCCGGAGCGGCTGAAGGGCCGAGTCGGGTGGATCCCTGCAGCGATGGGGACACCGCCGGAGAAGCAAGAAGGAATAAGGGCATTTAAAGGTCTAATTGCCTTTTTAACACATCTGGGGAAAACGCGGGTTCCCAAAAGCTTTGTCCAGGCATAAAGCACATTTCCAGTGTTCATAACTTCGGTTCATTTGCACAGATGACGAGCAGCCCAAGCACTGGGTGTATTTAACCACTTCTCTGAATTCTAACCCTAAATTCTGACCCTGCGGTCCCCCCGGCCGCGGGGGCCGGGCACGGCGGGGCCCGCTCCTCCCGCCCCGCGGGGCTGCGGCGCCCGGAGCCGCCCGCGGGGCTCCTGCGGCGAGCGGCCGCCGTGAGGGGCCGGGCCCGGCGCTCGGCGCTCACCGCCCACCGGCGGGGCGGGCGCGGAGGGCGGCCCGGGCGGTGCTGCTGCCTCGGCCCCGCCTGCCGAGGGGATCCCGGGGCGGCGGCGGCGGCGGCAGGCAGGCAGGCAGGCAGGCAGGTAGGTGAGCGGGGCGGCGGCGGTAAGATGGCGGCGTAGCGGCGCTCCTCAGCTCGGCTCCCGCCCTGCCAGGCGGCGCCCGGCCCCGCCATGAAGCTCGTTATCCTGGAGACGTACGCGCAGGCCAGCGAGTGGGCCGCCAAGTACATCCGCAACCGCATCGTCCAGTTCGGACCCGGACCCGGGCGCTTCTTCACGCTGGGGCTGCCCACAGGTGGGTGTCGGGGCCGGGGCCCCCTCCCCGGGGCCCCTCCCGGGGCTGAGGCGGCGGCTTCCCCGCAGGCAGCACGCCGCTGGGCTGCTACAGGAAGCTGGTGGAGTACTGCCGGAACGGGGACCTCTCCTTCCAGTACGTGAAAACCTTCAACATGGACGAGTACGTGGGTGAGTGCCCGCACACACGAAGCGTCTGGCTTTCGTTGTCCGCTCTGCTGCATATCGCAGTCTCTGTCGGGACGGCGGGGATGTCCGGTTCCCGAGGCGGGGCCGCCGGCGGGGCTGATGGGCCCGGCGCCCCGTGCCGCGGCCCGAGGGTCCTGTCAGGCCTGGGGGTGCAGGCAGCCCCCCTGCAGAAGAGTCAAGGTGCGAAGGATAAAGTCTGCGTTAGCCGAGGGAGTTAACAGGGACAATTTTAAAACCCGTGTAGGAAATATTAAAGAGTATCAGGCGTTGCCTGGTATTACACGCACTAGACACTGCTCGTGTTTTACCTGAAGTTAGCTATTGATCAGCTAAGGATCCATCTTACCATTGCAGTCTGAGATAGCGTGCAATATTAACTACCACCTTTGCTCTGGGATTATAAAGGTCACTTTAGCTCCAGGTCTCTTATAAAGACCGACGTGTTACCTGTCCGAGTGCCCTTCCACAACCGACATGCACTGCTGTTAAGATAGCAGAGCACCGTTTAGTTTATGAAGCTGTGATGAAATAGCCTCTTCAGAAGAAAAAGTACAAAGAGATTAATGGGCAAGCCTAAAGCTCCAAAGGTGAAAAGCATACAGGCTAAATATTTGCTAATGCTAATTTTACTTTGGCCAAGAAGTTTTTCTGTGAACAACCCTAATCCAGCAGCATTAGGGAATAGGCAGTGCAGTGTGGTTTATAGCATTCAAGGGGAAAAAAAAAATGCAGTAAGTTATTTCCCAGGCTTCTGCACAGTTTTTTAATTGTTCTTGCTAATACAAATGGGTAAGAATGCTAAAAAGGTAGTAACAGATGAGGCACAGTGCATGCCTGCTTGTCTGGAGCATCCATGGCATGTTAGTATGAGCATCTGTCTTATAGGAGCTATTGTGATTGATTTAATTTTGCTATTTAGGGAAATAAAAACAACTTATGAAAGTTGAGGGAGTGACAAGTGACAGACACAGAAAGCAGTGCTCTATGACCAAGGGCACCACAAGGGCGTATAGGTGGTTTATGTTACGTGTGATATTCTTTCCGTTGGTCTTAGTCCCGTGCATGCTCTGTTACCAGGTCTCCCAAGGGATCACCCGGAAAGTTACCATTCCTTCATGTGGAATAACTTCTTTAAGCATATTGACATCTCGGCAGAAAACGTTCACATTTTGGATGGAAATGCACCTGATCTACAGGCAGAGTGTGACGCATTTGAGGATAAAATCAAAGCAGCTGGAGGAATTGAACTCTTTGTTGGAGGTGAAAACCTGAAGGACTGGCGGTCTCTAAACACTGGCAGGAAGCACTGCCTTTCCTCCACCAGCTATCTCAGTTATTATCAGGAGAGTTCATTTTCAGTGCAGTTCAGTGGATTTGCAGTGAAAGCCAGCCCGTACACCATCGCCCTGGGCGCTCGTGTGCTGGCAGCCTTGTCTTCCAATGTACTGCTCCCCCAGGTTTAAGTATTTCAATCCAGTAAGTGAATTGTTCAGGGAACGATTACCAGGAGAAACAGGCAGGGCTAGAATTGTACCGAATACAAAATGTATTACAATTGCCAGTGCTAACAGGAAACTGCTAGGGTGTCCTCTGAGCCGACGGGAGCCCAACGCAAGCTTTTCCCATCAGTTTGCCTTGAGATTCTGCCATCTCCTTGTTGTCTTGTTGTCCCAGCACAATTAGGGAAGAGTCTTTGTTGGCTTCAGAGGGAGCTTTTGCCATCATTCCTACCAGAAGCAAATTTGAGCTTGAGCAGAAAAATTGCAAGTGTTTTTCTTAGATCTGTGTCTATTCCTGAAGCACTGAATGTCCTTTTAATAGGAGTGCTGCTGGCTCTGCTGCCTACAGTAACCGTTACAGCCACTGACCTACTTCTCAAACTGTCTCTGTCACAGGTATTGGCCCAGACGGTCACATTGCCTTCAATGAGCCTGGATCAAGTTTGGTATCCAGGACGCGAGTGAAGACCTTGGCTATGGACACAATATTGGCTAACGCCAGGTTCTTTGATGGTGACCTCTCCAAAGTCCCCACAATGGCTTTGACGGTCGGAGTAGGCACTGTCATGGATGCCAGAGAGGTTAGGAGAAAAGCAGTGACTTCATGCCGTAGCTCTTGAGCGGGGCTTCCTGGAGCAGCTAAAGATTACGCAGTCTTGGAGCAGCAATGCACCCTGCTGGCATAGGCCAGCTTATGCTCTTCCTGCCACAGACAGCTGAATACCTGATCCTCCTGTTCTCTTGCATCCTGCAACACTATGGAAAGGCTCTTGCTCTGGCTTCCACTTTTGCTCTGCTAACACTTACGTTTGTGTAACCCTGCAGTACAGTTGTGATCCCCAGGGAGCTAGAAAGGTTTGGAAGGATGTCTTTGGTTAAGAGTCTCATCTAGGGAAATAACTGCACAAATCACCGGTTGACTTGATGTTAGACCAGCAGATGATTAAAACTGTATGGGATAGCTTTTAATTGAGTCTGTACCTTGATGTATACTTGTTAAGTCTCAGCATATAGGTGCCTAACAGGGAAGCGCAAAGGATCCAAATCATTAAAATGACCCATCAGGCTATGATTTAATTGACAAATAAAATGCAGCCAGAGCAAACAGAATTGCGATACAGTGAAGTGCCTCTGCGGAGGACGACAGAGAGATCCCCCTGTCAGGGACTGGGGCAGCGCTCTCTTAGTTCAGCAGGGTGTGGGTGCGCTCTCTCTCAACGCGTCTTCTAGAGCCTAACTGCCACCTCTGTGTCTCGGAGTCCAGGTGATGATCCTCATCACAGGAGCCCACAAAGCCTTTGCTTTGTACAAAGCCATCGAGGAAGGTGTCAACCACATGTGGACAGTATCTGCCTTCCAGCAACACCCCAACACTGTGTTTGTGTGCGATGAGGATGCCACACTGGAGCTTAAAGTTAAGACGGTGAAATACTTTAAAGGTGAGTGTTTGACCAGACCCAGCAGCTGTTGTACTTCGTTTTTAGGTGGCAAAAGCCACGCTTTGCATTGTATGTTTCTGCTTCATCAACTCCCAAAGGAGTACCTTCCTGAAGTATAACAGCTGAGGTGTACAGCCATAATAAAACCGTAAAGGTAATGCTTAACTGCGTGGGCATGGCAGCAAAGGAACAAGGACTCTGGTAATGCCTAATTTCATTAGCATCCAATGAATGAGAAGTTTGCTTTATTATGTCTACTTAAGTCATCTTTTTACTTGCTACATTAGGTTTAATGCTGGTTCACAACAAGCTCGTGGAGCCCTTATACAGCATGAAGGAGACGGGAGCAGAAAGAAGCCAGTCTAAGAAGCCATACAGCGATTAATCTCTCGCTGTTCAGAGTAATGCTGAACCAGCTTTTCTGTTGAAAACCAGCTGTGAAGAAAGGGAATTGCTGCAGAAATTTATCTCATATTTGTTCTTAAATTAGCAAAATGATTATGTGCTTGCTTCTCTCCATTAAAAAGACAGATGCAACACCTGCCTTAATTAACCAAATGAGGAAGGGATCCAGTATACTGTGTTCCAAACTTCCGCCACTAGCTTATTCTCTGAAAGTCAATGGAGAATGAGTTGTTTAATCTATAAAGCAACTGTAATCGTGGACCGAAGGCCCCAAGACTTAAATGTGAAGATACATCAAAGTACAATGTTGCAGAAACCAAACGGGTAATCGCGTTGGGATGTATTCCTTGCAATTATGACAAGTACCTTTTTGTGTCACTCCCCCTCCGCAATACGCTCTTACATTATAGACATTTAAAATGGGAACTGAGCTTGTTCAGCCTGGAGAAGGGAAAGCTTCAGCATGACCTAGCAGCAGCACGCTTCAGGGCTACGAGGAGGTCATCAGGAAGATGGAGCCAGGCTCGCCTGGGCAGTGTGTGGGGGGAAGATGAGAAGAGACAACGGGGCTTGAGTTGAGACAAGATGGCCAGTCAGGCAGTGGGGCGGGTTCCCCACAGAGGCTGTGCTGTCTCTGTCCTTAAGAAGTTTTCAAGACCTGAGTGGATAAAGCCCTGGCTGAACCCCGCTTGGAGCCAGATGTTGGACTTGAGACCACCTCGGCAAAAGGGAGGCTACAGACAGCATTCATCAGTGCAGTATTAATAATGCAGTACCATTAATGCAGTTAATGGTTAGTTTACGCATCTATATGATTTTATTTGTTGTCACACAAGAAGCCTTACGTGTTCAATTGCAGGATATCATTTTCTACGCCCTGGTGCTTTATGATGTACTACAGGAGGGTAGCTTTGTTCAGATTAAGCATAAATGACTTCTCTCTGTTCGGCTCAGCACTCTGTTATTGTGTCAGCGCAGAGCCTGAAGCAGTAAGTTCTCTCTCCCTCCTTCCCGTGCTTTACATTGCCACAAGGAAATGCCAAATAAGTCTCAAGGGAAACACTCCGTTCCTTCTGGCCGCAGCCTGTGTCTAATTACAGAAGCCCTGCACAGGTGGACAACAGCCTGTACTGGCAAGACCCCACCAATTCTGAAACTTGATTCCTGGGTTTCCTATCAAGTGCTAGCAAGCGAGGGGCAAGACAAACTGGGGAGCATTTATTTTCTTTATGCCGAAATTTTTGTAAGAAAAATGCAGAAATTTATGCAGAAATTTTGTAAGCTGTTGATCTGTAATGTAACTTTCTACAGTAAATGTCTTAATTTTTTCTAAATGGTCACAGTGACTGTATCTGCTGCTCAGTCTCACTGCGCTAGTGAAACATGGAACAGTTTACGTGGCTGGACAGGCCTCGTAACACCATCTTTGAACAGCAACCCCACAACCTTCAAAGCATGAGAAAGACCTGTTATTTTGCACAAAATTTCTCTAGCACCTAGAAGCAAAGCTGTATTGAAAGCAGTTTGGTAGAAACAGCTACTGCTGCTCCCTACTTCAAAGGCTCCCTGCCTCGTCCAGTGTTTGCTGGCAGGTCTGCACCAAACACCCGCCATGGTTCTGTCCTGCCAGGCAGCAGCCATTTCATTTAAAAAGTGGGGATATTTAAAGGAGAAAAGAGGAGGTCACAGCTCTCTACCTGTTACCACAAAATGTCTGCAAATAATCTAATACTCATTCTGTGCATGCACAGAAACGGAGAAAGCGAGGTCTGCAAGAGGGAAAAGTACACGCTGAAGAAGAAACTCTGCGCCCTGTCAGCAGAGTTGCCTGCCTTGCTCTCTCAGGTCCTGGTTTTAGCTCTCCCACCTTTGCAACACCAGCTGCTTGTCCTCTCCTCAGAGGGTCTGTCCTCCTCTGCCTCACTGCAGAATACGGGACAGCCCAGGGGTCCCCGAGTACCCAGAATTCATAGGCACGGGGGGGATATATCACTGTTTCTCCTCTCTCCGCACACAATTCTTGAAAGCAAAATAGTTCATTGCAACACCTTCAAATAGCACTTGAGCTGTGGTAGCTCTGGCAGACGTCCCCAGCCACGGCTTTCCATCCCGACGTACGCTTTGGCCCCCAGGTCCTGCCCTCAGCCCACCTCCGTCCCTGCAGAAGGGCCCTGCCCAGCCTCTGCAGGTTTAAGAGATCAACACCATCTCCTCCATCCGGGCCGGAGAACAGGGTTTAAGCGCATGCGTCTTGTCACAAATACTCCCCATCTGCCCACGTGTGCAGCTTAGTGGGAAGAAAGCCCCTCCAAAAGCAGGCAGCTGTTGGACTCGGCCTGTAGAGTTAAAAATTGTGACCAGAGTGGAAGCTACCGTGGGGACTGCAGCTCAAAGCGGGCTCCATCCAGCGCAGCGTGCCCACAGTAGTGTCACGACAGCCACTGTCTATCAGTTAGGGGCTTGCATCTCCCAGGGAAAACCAGGGCTTTTTGGGCGTGAGGGCACGTTACATACGTAAACCTCCAAACTTCTATCAGCAGAACACGTCCTGCGCCAGCTTCACCCGAGAGCTTTGCACGAGCCCAGGTCCGGTCTCTCTCATTCTGCAGACGACCACGGGAGCGAGCGCCTCGGCCCCGTGGCACGCGGGCACTAGAGGCGATCGCCACCCAGCCGCAGAGCTCTGTCCCGCACGCTGACCTGTGCTGCCATATACGTGCCGTAATGAAGACAAACAGGGAGACAACTATGTTTACTGTCTTAAAGTGAGTTTAGTGCATGTGAAAGGTGCAGGAAATACAATTTAAACCATACACAACGTAAACTTTCCCTACACACTGTCCTGTAGCCTAAACCAAGACAAGAAATCTGCTCTTACCATCTCATCTTTTTAATCACTGCCAATTCTCATAGTACAGACTTTCATCCTCTGCGAAAGGAACTAAATCGGCACTCATTTTGCCCAGATATCCGAGTATAAATGTATTTACTGTCAGTCAAAACTGAGTGAGAGGTGTTCACCTTGAGTTTCTGAAGAGTCTTCCAGCTCCTGAGCTATCCATCTGGACCCTGCTATTTCTTTTGAACACAGCACATGCAGTTTTAATTTCAAAATAAATTTTTAGACCATTCTGCAAGTGGAAGAACTTCCACTAAAAAATTAGTGGTTCACTCCAGTAATTACTTTCATGCTCACAAAACTACTTACTGAGCTTTCAGGGGAAACAATTTGGGTTTTGAAATAATTTGAAGTGCAAGAACAGTGGAAATAAGGGATCTAGTCCAGAAGCAAAACTATCAACTAATCAAATTTCTTATACAAAGAGTTAGTAAAAAATAAATTACTTCATCTGAGAAGGCAAGGTAATTTTCAATATCTTGAAGAATTCAAGTTAATCTCAACTACGTATCCATAAAAATGTGTTTCAATATCTGACTGATACTTTTCACCCTCTCACTGGCCACATACTCAGTTCATTGCCTTAGCACTCATCACTGTCAAAATCAGGAGAGGCGATGGGAGTGAATACAACAGCAACGCTGAGATGAGTCATCAAACTGATTCAAATTTCTGGAAATGGTTGTTGGGTCATTTTCTGCCAAAGCATTCAGGAATGCAAAGACCCAGGCATTACAGCCAGTAAGAAGGGGGTTAGGGATAATGGACTTTAACATCGTTAGAAAGTATCAGTGACAGAGCAATGAGCTGCTTTTCAGAGAAACGGGTCAGGAAATGCTATAGAAACAACAGGCTCAGTTGCTGAACACAGAAGACATTTTCTGTATTGTATCAGAAAACTTCCCCTGTCCAAGCAGCATCACTTAACAGCTCCAGAAAGAACACTACAGCTATAAGAAACTGCCCTAAAACCCACAATGGATACGAGCCAAGACCCTCGAAAGGTCAGTCTCCCTAAAGGAAACCCCCAAATATTTCTATGATTTGAGGCTTCAGTTTTGATTGTTTGCTTTTGAAAAAGGGGCACCTCTTAGTATGTATTTTTCCAGTAATTTTCCAACTTCTGACTGGCTGTATTTGTCTTTAACAAGCGATATGATTACTAGGGCCTTCAATGGTGATCCTGACCACAGGATGGGTAAAATGGTCTCCTTTGGTTTCGGCAACAGCCTCTGAAGTGTGAGTATCCTGCAGTGCAAGGTAGTTATGATTCTTCTATCACGTCATGGAAGTGAAAAGCAAACAAACTTGACACAAAAATTGAAAGTATCTGTCTCTGGTTTGTTCAGCTTTTGTGGCTAGAGAAAGCTACTAGTCTTCATCTTCAGCTTCCCAGAACTCACCATCAATATGCATGGCTTGAAACAATCTGCAAGACAGCCAATAATTTACATCAGGATGTAAAAAACGTAAAATATGTACAAAAAAAGAATCAATCTCAGTGTGACCAAAAATACAAAAGCAGCAAGTTTCACAATTTTTGTCAGTATCATAAAACACTCACACTGCGATCATCAAAGTCAAGTAAAATAAGCTACTCCGTGCTTCTACAGCACATTATACCAGAAGGTTGTACGGCACCTTACAAACACGATGTCTCAAGAAATCCCTGAAAATATTAGTAATCCAAACCATATTAATAGTTACTTAGCATGCTGCTATTCCTAGCTGGTCTTTAGGCAGTATATAATCAGCAGCCGAGCCTGCCTGCTCCAAACAGCTTACAATCTAATCAGACAATACACACCTGGGCAAACAACTATAACATGTAAGTGGGGGGGGGGAACAAAAGGGAAGAAAATGTTTGGGTTTGGTTTTGTTTTTTTTTTTATAAAACAGATAGGCTTAGTCAAGATAGGTAGAGGTTAAGCTGAACTGAAAGAAAAAAGAAAACCAGAAGAAAAACAGAAAGGAAAACAGGGTAGGGAGTGAAAATATCACTGTTGGGAGAAGAAGGATTGCTGAAAAAGAAGGGCTAAGAACAAGGAAAAAAAAATCCTGTCAGCCACATCTATTACAGCAGAATAGATGGTGGAGGATTGAGTAAACTATTGGTATTTTGACTTTTGTATCCAGGCTCTATATATCACAGCGATGGGCACATCACCCAGTGGAATACACACAAGCTTAGAGGCTGCCATTATTACACCTCTCTGACCTGCCTGCCCTTTCATTTGTCCAGATAGCAGCGGCATCCTTTGTCTCTTGATAAATCCTTAACAGTGATGATGTAAGCCAAGTTTGCAGCTTTTTAGAAGCAGCTTTTTCCCCCAAAACCTTGTGTTGTGCTATCATATACCCGAGCATCTGCAAGGAAACATTTCACTAAAGGCTGTCTCTCAGTCAGAGGCAGCAAGTAAAGCATCAGGAATAGGCCCAGAAGACGACTTCAGAATTTTAGAACAAAAGTTCTTAAAAAGCAAAACCATATCCTGAATCACTCCTTATTTTTTTATTGTTAGGTCCTTGTAAGTGTAAATATTTGAGAGAAGAAACCGTGTCTTAAACTGTATACCTACAAATTTCAAGGGAAGAATAATCTGGGAGAGACTGTAAGAAAAAGTATAAAAATGAGTGGTACAGCACTAGAAAAAATACACATAAATACATACCTATTAAAGCATGGGGAAGATGGATCATTGAAGTGCCTGTAGGGGTTCACCCTTGACAGAGACCCCATACAAAGCCAGCAGAAATACTGCATGCAGCCAGTACACGTCATTTTGTTACAGCCATCTAGTTTCTGAGGGGAAGAAAACAAGAAACAGCAATAACAAAATCTGACCACGTCAGTCTTCAGGCCTGTCTCTATATGATAACAGTCCTCAAAAACGCATCAACTAATGAATACATGCTACCCCAACTCTATCGTAACACTGGTATTTTTTCACCGTTCAAAAGAACTAGGAGCTAGAATCACAGAATTGTAAATTGGCTATAATACTAAAAATACTGGAAATTAATATTTTTCTGAAGCTAGTTTTATTTCCTGGCTGTAGTCTGAAACAGCAGTAGCCTGAAACAGATGGAAAACAAAGGGATTCATACGGATCCATAGTCAGCCTGGATCTTTTTAGTACTGGAGTCTGAACAATAGCAGTTGCTGTATTTACCCAAGTCCCTGAGCTCCAGAAACATCACTTCCTTTTCTATATAACAGACAGAAATGGAAAGTTCTTTTACCACTTCATAGAAATTTACCTTCCCGGGTGAACTGGGAGGCTACAAATAAATCTCTGTTCCAGGCTAAATACAGAACTGACTGAATTTATGTTAGTTTCTGTTAAGAGTTACTATGATGCTTCAGCCTTTCCCCTCCATGCGTACCTCTATGTGAGTACCGCAGCAAGGACAAGACTTTGAGTTCTTTTCTAGCCATTCTTTACTCTCCATCTCCTCAAGGGCTTTCTGAATCACTCGTTTGCCATAGCGCTGTTCCAAAAATTTTTTAGTTGCCTCATCTGCTTCTAAATATTCGTTTCGCAAATCCATTAATTTCTCTGAGGAATAAAACAAAACAAAAAAACAACCAACCAAATAAAACAAAACAGCTTTTGTAATATATTATATAAAGAAGTCCAGGTAATAACAGCATAAAGTATTCTCAAAGGAAAATAACATCATTAATTAAAAAGCAAGTAAAACATCAGAATACGTAAGAAAAAGATGAGAACAATAAAACCCCTCTACCTCAAAATTCAACGGTTTTGCACTGCTTCATTATAAAAGAGACCAGTCAATGGAATCAGAAAAAGTCTACAATGTAAAATAAACTGAAAAATGGAAATATTTTTTCTGAACATAAATTTAATGAAACTTTTTCACAGGATTTTGAGGCCAAACAGACAGAGAAGCACCCACCTGATTCCAGTATCAATTCTGACAACAGAAAGTAGTGGATTCACAGGAAAGGGTAAAAAAAAAAAAAAAAAAAAAAAAAGGCACATATAAAATTATTCTTTCCCTGCTATGGCCTCTCAGCATTTGGCAATCAACAGTTTAGGGACCTCCTGAGCTGTGGAGTGTCATCAAAGGAATAATTCTTAATTGCCAGCAACAGACCTACTCCAAATGAAACCGTCTAATCTTTTAGAAAGCTCAAGTAGTAATGAGTTTCCTTGCTTAACTTCTGACTTTGTCTTTTTCACACAAGACTTAATTGTTTCTTGATCCGTTTCTGAAATACGGTGACTCACCCGCAGTAACTTTACACGGAGAGACCCCATGATAAGTCATTTTACAGAGAGTACAAAAAGCATAGTTGCAACGGGAACATATGCCCATGGTGCAACCTGGTTCTTGCATGACTGGTGTCTGACAGCCCGGGCGAGGGCAATACACTACATCCGCCATCAGGTCCAAGCTAGACTGCAGAAGCAGGCGGTCATAACGTGCAAACAGCTGCTCTCCAACCAACTCTTTAACCTAAACAAAGATCGAAGAGAGATTACATGCATCTGAAATTCTGAGCCTGCTAGCTTCAGCAAAAAGCAGTAAAGTCAATGAAAAAGCACCTACAGCTGGGATGAATCCACTTTGTATTCTCCAACAGGTCATGAAAATACTCCTAGAAATGCTATTTTAATAATAATTAATCAAATGAAAAGCATGCAATGTCAAATGCAATGGGACATTAATTCAGGCCTCTGACCAATGCCAGTCCTAACAGAGCGGGCACGATATGTGCCGTGTGATCCAGTTATAACTCTGATGACTCTGTTCGGCTCGGAGTATAAGAAAATTTCCCCAGATATATTCACAATGCTCACCATGAAAAGCCACACCTTGTCTTCTGTAATTATGGGTAACTTACAGAACTCTACCATCACTGCTTGCACACTTCTATTACCTGGCCAGGAGTAGCAACAGAAGAACACTTCGGTTCTGGGCAGTTGAGACAGTGGACCTGACCATCCCTGATCTGTATTTCAAAGTAGTCCTTCAGGCATGCTTTGCAGTATACATGGCTGCACTCGGTGAAGTACATACAGTCACTGCCCAGCTTCTCACAGAAGCAGATATTGCACAAGTACATCTTACTGTTAAAGCACTTCCTCCTCTGAGCCTGATCAAAGTCCAAGATTTCCCTAATCAGACTCGATAAGGATTCCACATCCTGCACAGCTCTTGCATCGATGATTTCTTCTTCAGCTGCTGCAGAGCCTGCTGCACCACCATAATCCTTCTCAGCGTCGAGAGGGACCAAAGGTGTCCTACTCTGCCCATTCCCTTGACGGCACATTTTTAGCTCATATGGGGAAGAAATATTCAGGTAGCTCAGAGTTTCTTCCTTCAGAAACTGCATCCAGGCAAATAAGACCACACAGCCTCGATTCTCTTCCCATACGTTGTCTAAGTGTTTGCAAAGAGCACTGAGCTAAAAAAGAAAAAACAATTCCAGATTTCAGTAAGTTCTGACAACTCGTTACTGTCTTCCTCTCCCACGGTCCCCCTTAGTGCATATTTAGATTTCAGATTCTGGAGTTTTTAATATATACCTAAGATATACATAAAAATAATGCTCATAGATGCAAGTTTTCGTTCCTCAGAATGGTGACCAAATAAAACCACAAGAAGAGCCAACTGAAAGAGCAATGTAACCGTTTATGTCTTAATTTTACTTTCATCTACTACATTAACATCCCCCAGAGCACTGTTAACTCACTCATGATCATAAAAGCTCCGTTAAAATGTTAAAACTGTTTTGCAAACCTGGGCTTGGGAGAGCCATTTTCCACTGAGGGTAAACACCGGTGGGGAGGTTGATGGGTAGTCTGGTGGGAGTTCAAAATTCAGCACGAGGGGAGGCAGAAAGCAAACGGTGTATTCAAACCCGTTGTTCTGGAGGCTTTCTGTGGAATTGCCTGAATCCAAGAGAATTGAGACAGTTTGAGAAATAACAAGAGAATGAAAGCTAATGAACTGTAATGGTTTATGACAGATATCTCTCCTCATTTGATAAACTTCTGGGTTTAAAATGATTTATTCAACCCTAAATAACTAAACTTCGCAGTGCAGTAAAATTTCATGGGGTTGTGTGCAGATGGTTAAATCAGTGAACACCAATACTGTGAACTGTCAGATCCTGCACAAACCAAGAACCTGGAAAGGTTCTTTCCTCAAGGAAAAAAAAAAAAAAAATTATTCCAGAGAAATACTATTACTTATCTCTAACTTGGAAGTTCACTAAAGAGGTTACATGCATGAGGATGAAATCAGCCACACAGCTACAAACCCCAACAATACCACAAGCGCAGCACAGGGTCAGTCGTGGCTTTCCCTGGTCAGTGCTCCTACAGGTCGCTGAGCAGCAGCCATCTAAGCACGTACCAGAAAATCAGCTTGGTAAGAACTAATTTCGGGATAAAATAAAACATCTCAACTCACCACTCACAAAAATTTTGAAGTTTTGGGGCAACTCCAGACAAATTCTTGTTTCTCCTCCTTGGGCAGAGTCAGCTCTCTTAAACTCATCTTCGTCATAAATGCTAGCCAAAGCCAGCAGCTCATCCTCCTGAGCTTCTTTGTCTTCTGAAGACATCTAAATTTTCTGTGGAGTTAACACCACTCTACAAGATCAATTGAGTTAACGCCTCCTATTCAAATTATTAATTTAGGGTATCTATTTTATGCTACTATAAGAAGATTTAGAAACCCAAGTAACTGATATAAAAGAATATAAAATATAATTAAGCTTTTTTACAGGTTGAGAAAATATTGGTAGCTATATAAAACAAAACAACAGCTTAACACAGCACTGAAAAGTCAAAAAGCAAAGTGTTAGTGGCTAAAGACAGCTGTAAGGGGGAAAATAGTGAAATACACTGATGGCAAGTGACAGAGAGACAGTTCATTAATGTTTGAAGGGGAGAAGAGACCAAAAAACAAGAAAAAGGCATTAGTATCTCTCATCCACGGTTCTAAAATAAACAAACAAAAAGCCCCATTTATGATTTAAGTTATTGAAGATATCAAGAAGAAGCTTCCAATCCTACAGAGGCATCTTGCAGACGCATTGCTATACCATTTCAGTTCTAGGTTTGGGGAAACAAAGCGAAGTGTAATGGCTTACCTTTTTATTCACAACTGCACACTGGCAAAGTTGTAGGTACTGGTTACTGAGCAAGGAGAGCCACGTTAGCAGGGCCAGAGCAGGGCCCCTGATCATTCCTCTGGGAGAACGGGAGGTGATAAACTTTTTCTCACATAAGGCATGAAAAATGTCGACTTTGTCGTCAAAGTGCATATGGTTATGGCACCGGTACTTCTGCGCTGCCTGTAGCCAAGCAAACAAACAAGCGCTCAGAGGGATTAAAGGCCCCTCCGTGCTTTTATCACGAATGCTAACAAACACTTCATTTGAGCAGACACGCTCAGTAATTCAGAACAATCTTTTTACAGCTCTAATAGCAGTAACTCATTTATACGTATGAGCTGCGATTGCTGCAATTCCGACTGTGACCTGGACTAACTCAGGAGCCCGGTGAGGGCCCCACTGAAGTCACCAGAGATCCCACCCTGCTGCTTCCCCCCACGCCATGCAGGGAGATTATTCGCTGCTAGACAGCAAAGAAGAGGCAGCCCTTCCAAACAAGCAGCGTGGGGAAGAAAAACATAACCAAAAAACATACGAGGAGCAGTGGAAAGAACTAAAAAAAAAAGCCGAATTTTCAGGTCAAGCTCCCCCACGCGAGCAGCTGTACAACTGGTATTTCAGTTCCAACCGTTCCCATCGAACGCACCGCCCAACGCCTGCCGGCAGCTCTGGGCACGCCACGGGGAGCTCCAGCAGCCGCCCCCGCCGCAGCCCGACCCCGGGGCCCTCAGCCCGACCCCGGGGCCCTCAGCCCAACCCCGGGGCCCTCGGCCCGCCCGGGGCGAGGCCGCGCGGGGCAGAGGGAGGCCCAGGCCGCACCGGGCGCTCCGCAGCCCACACGCCCAGCGCTGCCGGCCGCCGCCCCGCGTCCCTGCGGCACCGCGCGGCCTGCTCCTCCGCCCGGCCCGGCCCGGCCCCCCGCTGCCAGGCGCGGCCCGCCCCGCCTCACCCGTTACCTCAGCCGCGGCCGCAGGCGTGCAGGCCCGGGGACGGCGAGGCGGGGCGCGGCCGGGCGCAGCCCAGCCCCTCACGGCACGGCCCGGCCGGCGCCGCGGCTGAGCAGGCGCGGGGAGGAGCGAGGAGGGGAAGGGCCGCCCCCGGTAGCACCCGCCGCCCCGCGCCGCCGCAGCGCCCCCGGCGGCCGGGAGGGACGGCAGCGCCCGGCCGGGGGCCGGGGCCGCGGCCCGGGGAGCGCCGCGCAGCCCGGCCGAGGCGCGGGTTCCCGGGGAAGGGCCGAGCGCTGCCGCCCGAGGAGCCGCCCCGGCCGCGGAGCTCAGGGAACGCCGCCGAGGCCAGGCTGCCGCTCGCCGCCCCGCCTGGTGCCCTCAGCGGGTGCAGAGCCCCCGGGCAGCCTTTGGCTCGCTTCGCTAAGCGGGGTTTGCA
The DNA here is from genome assembly GCF_965183815.1 of Platalea leucorodia. Taxonomy (NCBI): domain Eukaryota; kingdom Metazoa; phylum Chordata; class Aves; order Pelecaniformes; family Threskiornithidae; genus Platalea; species Platalea leucorodia. The sequence goes on along the minus strand of NC_138833.1, from coordinate 16,224,620 downwards.
TCGACATCCGTACAGCACAGCTTCACCCTCCTCAGCGAGAACGGCGCTAACGCCGCTGTGCAGCGCCTCGAGTCACGGAGGAGGAGACCCTTCCGTCGACCCCGACACCGCTTTCTCTTCATTGCAATCAACAGCTGGAGAAGGTGATCCAGTAGAATCCAGTGCATTTATTTCTTGTAATATCTGAACGGGTGTTTCAGCTTTGGATTTTAACACATACAAATTAATGTTTGCAAGTTTAATGACAATCAGTACTAGAAGCAAATCATTGTATAAAGCTCATAGAAAAAAAATGCCGAATGAGTCAGGTCTTCCTTTTCCTGGGAAAAAAAAAAAAAAAAAACAAAAAAGCCAAAAGCCCAAGCATTCCAAATGAAGGCCTCATGGAAGCAAGCATACCTCCTTCAGAAAAAGTTATGAACAAGTCAGAATCGGCCGTCAGCGTAGGCAGCTGAAATACAAGTATTCATTCTTTCTACAAGCAGCTAATTTAACTAGAGACAAAAAGTTTACATGGCCTAATTAGCTGGGGAGTTCGCCAGGAATACATTTTCATAGCTAAGAGCACATTCATAGTCTGATCTGCAAGAGCGCGCAGTTGCTACTCTACCTATCAGGTAAGTGAATCAGTCATCCATGACGTGAGGGCACCAGCTACGGAATAAATGTATGATACTACCACCCACTGCTTTGCAAACCTCATGGAGCTATGAACTGTTCAAGTGCAAGTCAAAATAAATCCAGAGCAGCGCATTACCACTAAAACAAGGGCTAGATTAAGATGAGCAAATGAAAGACTGGTTCAGGCTCTCCCCCCTTATCTTTTGCAGTCCTAGCGTTCATGGGCACTTCATGTGAACGCCATTGCTGTCACCCACAGGGGAAGTAAACAAACAACAGCGTGCCAAGTTAGACTTCTCACTACTTTAAAATAAGATGGACTCACCCCGGACATTAAAAATGGAGAATACAGTTCCTGTAGGTCTAGTAAGAATACCAAAACTTCTAAATACAATCATAATGGCAAGAAATACTGCTTATTTGACTGAGGCGTTAGCTACCTAAGTGTTCTGACTTGATGCATTGACCAAACCTCTCCAAAAATTCCTAGGAGTGCTGTGGTATTCACTTGCTTCAATCTGTATCCAGAACATACAAAGTTGACAACTTAAAGCTTTATTGTAGTTTGCAATAATATAAACAAGTGCTGAAGTTCAGTCAATGTCCATTTCGGGAAGCTTCTTCTCCGTGGCTGTGGGGGCAGCGGCAGCAGCGCTCTGCTCGGCAGCCTGGGACCCGCTGCTGGCTTCTCCCTGCCCTTCTACTGGTCCATTCGGTTCGGCTGGTTTCTGCTCCTCCTTTGGGAGTTCAACTTTGGGTTTTGGTTTTGTGACTATAGGATTGCAAATACTTGTCAATTCCTAGAAAACACAGGCATAAACCACTGTTAGAAATGTTTTTGTCTACCAACAGGTGTACTTTAACCTCTTGCTCAAATTAACTTTTACCACCGCCAGACGGATATTCAAGTTGACAGCTGATGTCCCCCAATACGTGTTTCACAGATTAATACCCGATCGCTGCCCTTCTCTTATAGATTTCCCACCTTAGAGTTCTCCTCTGAGCACAAACAAGAAACAGAACAATTCATAGAAATTCAGTGAATTACTTAGAAAGACTTACTTTAGTTTTAGCTTGTATGTCTTTAGCTTTTATAACTGGGTCTAAAGTAAGACTTCTCTTGTTTTGAAGATTAAGTTTATTGTTCATCCACTCCATAGCTTCATTTGCACTCTTCTCCACTTTCGCTACATCTGCTTCATCTAGATGGTCATACTGTTCATCCTGAAACAGCCAAATTAGTAGTAGCTGTGCAAATATTTGTTTTTAACATCTAAATTGCATACTTATTTCTTCAAAGTTTTAGCTTCAGAATTCTAGAAAGACCATTTAGCAAGAAGGCTGTTCTAGTCAGCAGAGCAATTAAGCTGATCACCCACAGCTCTGTAACCAGAGAACTGAAGTTCTACTGCTGCTGGCATTTTCCCTCCATGAGGAAATCAACACCTGATTAAGAAAAGACTGCCAGATTTTCAAGCCAACATCCACTTCTGAAAATATGGTAAATATCCAGAGCTCAGAAGCTAGCCAGAGGTTGCACCAGCTTTTTGTTCAAAGGAGCTTACTTGCAGATTCAGAAAAGGTCTGTACTGCTTCCTTGCATTTGCTGGAAATTAATTATGGAAATACCTTTGCTTTGAATGCATGAACAGTTTTCATGTACTGTTGAATTTGCTTCCCTAAGTCCTCAAATGCTTTTGGTCTTTCCTCCGACTCTTGAAATCTTGCCTGAATAGGTTGCCCCAGAGTCTGAAACAAAGCACAACAGATATTAAAAACCATGCAGCATCACAACGTGATCCTGCAAGATTTGACAGGGCACATCAACATTTCCGAACTCCTATGGAACTTTTACTCTTCCCTCCACTTACAGGAAGGACTGAGTCTCCCTCAACCCTGTCTCGTTACAGGTCTACTGGAGATCTGCTCCCCATATACTTAATAAGCAAGCTAATAGTTTGTTACCAGGGCCGATCTCTGCATCGGTAGACCTAAGACAGCTCCCTGCTCGAACAAAAGTTCTCTAGATTCAGTAAATTCCAATGGGAATGCAAGAACCACTTACCTTCAATTCTGCCAATTTATCAATGTAAATTTGTTTGGGTTGGTCTTCACCATCTTCATAAAGCCAGTTTTCTGTATCTTCCAGCTTCAGTGTGAAACTATTTCGATCCTGAAGCAATCCATACAAAACAGGTGAGATAATTCTATTAGATGGCAGATGGTATTAAATGACAGTTGGAACCTTTCTGGAAGGGTTACATTTTTAGAATGTAAATAACTGTCTGAAACTCTTTATCTTATTTTAGTGAAAAATAAGAAATAAAATATTCTTCAGTATGGCTTCGTGGTGGAGACCAGGCCTAAGGAAGAACTATGACACCCATGGTTTAGATCAATACTGTCACATAAAAGCTTATTTTTTCCTTCTCCCCCCACCCCCTCTTCATCACTACTATATGAGCAAGTCTGAGAACAGAGTGAAACTTATCTTTAGCAAAGGCACCATGAATCTCACTTGACTTGTCCCAGTTTTAGCTCTGATGTAGGTATCTAGGCTCTGCCGACACCTTGCTGGCAAGGCTCCCATTATAATCAGTGGAGATCTAGTCAAGAGTTTGGAGTGGTTCATCTGACTAGTGTAGTCATCTAACTTAGAATTGTATTAATTACCCACCAAGCTCCTTTAGTACACCAGGGAAAGCTAATTAATAATACCACGAGATTTTTAGGCAACCTGTTCAGATACAGGTGCCCACATTTAGTCAGACTAATCCCACCTACTGTGCTCCTAGGTAGGGTTGTTCTTGGATTTTTTTTTTTTAATCTTAAACTATTCCTAAATACTGACAAAGAGCCAAAATAGAATAGGTTGCCTTAAAATGACTGTGCAAGTGCTCCTAGGCTGTTTCAGTCTGAAAACACATGCTCCGATAATATGTTAATTGCTGCAACTGTTTTGGAAAAGAACACACAATATATCCTGGGTACCATCTGCTTGTACTTGGGCCACATTTAGAAGGTTATCTTCATAGCCAGAAAGGTTAAAGCTATTTCTCCAAATGTAAAGTCTGAAAATGTAGTCTAAGTAAACATAGTATCCGATATAGGTCAAAGGTTAGTGAAATACAACTGTTCATTGCAACAAACTGTATTAGAAGACAATCAAGCTAGCAATACTTACATCTTCACTAACGAATTTCTCATAAATACCGCAGAGTTTGTCTCTCATATCATACACATATTCTTCCACTGCATTCTTGGCATCATTCCTCTCTTTCTCTAGCTTATCCTGCATTATCATTTTACCCTGTGAACAAGTTGTCAAATTAGTTGGCTAAAAAGCCAGGATACCTTGTTAGCAAAGGCTTAAGTTTGACTAAAGACTTGGAAATACTGTGGTTTACAGAACTGTTCTAAAACACAAGCACATGAATAAAAACTAATTTTGGTGGGATATCCAATACAGTACAGAACAATCTTGCTCTAGCTGAGGAACCTTCACCCTGATGGTAGCAGCCATCAAGCACCCTGTAATCACAGCTGATTTTGGAACTAAATCACCTTGTGAACTTGCTTTCCTGCAGAACACCTCCTCAGTAAAAGTTACAGCATTTGATTAACAAGAATAATGTATTTTGGCTCCATGAGGCACTGTTGTTCACCTTGGAAAAAAAATGCATTTTTTTAAATCTTTTCCTCTTTCCTTGATCACCTTTGAACATTAACCATGTTTAATGAACAGCAGAATTTCTGGAGATCAACTAGTGAAATTTTTAGCTTGGGCAAGTAAGAGTTTACCTCGTTCTCAATGAATAAGTTCAACATATCCTTCCCTATCTGCCACACCAACTGATTCTCAATGGGAAGGTCCACTGTAGTAGTCTTTACTTTAGCCTTCTTGGCTTGAGGCGGTTGATCCACTTTCTTGTCTTTTGAGTCAGCCTGAGAAGTCTGCATTAAAGAAATGTATTCAAAGTAAAAACAGCATCACTGGTCAGTTCAAGCTGAGCATTCAAGACTTATAATAGAAAAAGTATTATTGAATTAGTGCACCTCAACATCAGAACTACATACTATCTGTCATTCTGACACTTCAGCTGCTGAAGTCAGACATAATTAATGCAACTACTGACCTTTTCTGGGCACACTGACTACATTCATGAGGGTGATAGTGCTTAGAACACTTTTCTAGTATTTAAGTTATTGAAAACTAAATGATTATTTGTTCCATGACCAGGAGAGTTCACCCATTTTATCAGTACTAGGTCACTTGACAGGCCTGCAGTTATCCATGCCATTTAGGTACTTGTAAAGCTCTAATCACAATAGAGACTACCAATATATTCAAATAAAAGTTCAGCTTCCAGAGCTATGACAAACCAGCAGATAGGCTCACACACTACATATTCTTATGAATCTTCCAGAAGTATCCTCTAAGAAAACAGACGTCTCAGATGTTCATGTTACCTCCATTTCTTCAGACTCTGCCTTATTTTCAGGTTGAGCCTGCTGTTGTTCTTCAGTCTTTTGTTGCTCTTCCTGGTCTACTTGCATCTTCTGAAAATCATAAAGAGATCCAATTTGGCATATTAAACAAGGCATATGCAGATCATTGCTTCAGTTCTTACACTGATCACTTAACTTAAATCTAATGCTCTTTAGGCAAAAGAAACAGAATGAAAACTGAAGTGGAGTCTCAAGGCATAAATTATAAGCTTCTAGTCTTTGCTTAGGCAAGTAACAGCTCACTGCTAGCATGATTAAGAATTTCATCTATACCTCACAGTCCTGGTATCACTGGCGTGACACACTTCAATTAGCACTTAATGACATCTTCATATTTTAGTTGCTGGACACATCTACTAAATCCTTACACAAGTCTTAGAACCTTCCCAGAACTTGGCTAATTGTGCTTCATCAGTTTTCTAAGTAGCTAAGAGCAATGAAGTCTATTACCTCTTCCTCTTTTGCATGCTGATCTGTTTCCATAGGTTCTTCATTCTCATCAGATTTATGAACCTCCACTAAAGATGCACTTGAAACACTGAAGATACCATGGATATTTACTCTAACTTTGACTTTCACTTTTGAACTGGATCCATCTGTTTGAGGAGTGACCTTTTGAACCAAGAAGTGAGCTAAACAATCCCAGAGAGAAAAAGACATACCATTTGATTAACTTAATCACTAATGTAAAGTAAAACCTGACTGCTACTGACAAACAGATCACTGCGATGTGCTCACAGGATATGAAATCCTACCCAAGTCAAAAATCCAATTTTTTACTCAGCAATGCCAGGATACATGGCTATTAGAAATTCTCTACAGTATACTGTAAAAGCTGGTGTTACTTGTATCATAGTAGAAGACTACACAATTCTAAGTATGCCCCCTTCAGGTTTCCCCGAACATTAGGATGCTCTTTATTTAGCCTATTTGTCCATAAACTTCATGTTACTCCATTCATTTTACTGTAGATCCATGACTTTGGAAACCTGTCCCTACAGCACATGTAGTAGGTTACACTTTCTAGACTATATAATTAGACAGAAAGAAGCCCTGAAACATGTACAAGACTATTAATAAAGCTTAAAGCTACAGAATGGTCTTAACCTATAGCAGGATCTGGGTAAGGCAACTCCTTGGGACAACTGTAGTATGCCTCAAGAGTAAAAGGTTCCTTTCTGTAGAAGGTGAGGACCTTAGAAAATGGAGCAGCATGGTTCTTGGGAAAGACCTCGCAGTCACTGTAAGAGAAAACAGAGCACTTGTTCAGTATGCGGGATGATGCACCTGACAAAGTTAACACAACTTTTCCAGATACTCTTATACTTTAATGAAAAGCTTCTTTAAGAAGCAACAAAAGTGCCTCCTACCCTTTTAGGTTAAAATAAGGCCAATAGCCATGTAGGAAGCACTCAACTGCCACCCATCCTTATTTTTGTTTTCTGCTGTCATTAACTTCAGAAAAAGTATCAAAGCTTGAATTGTTAAAGGAGCATTGTTCTAAAAGTGTTACTTACTCAAGTTGTCATTAGTTAGTTTTAAGCTGTATGTAATCATGCAAGAAGGTTTTTACCTTAACCCTTCCTCTGCTGGTGAATTCCATCGTAAAGAAATAGGATATGGTATCAAATCCGTGATAGAAAATTCTCTCACTTTGAAAGCCGGGGATAAAATGGCACACTGAAAGAGCACAAGAGCCATATTACAAACATTCAGTCTTCAGGTGAATAATAATTTAATTCAGCAAGTAGCTATTTATGCTGCTTAACACGTAGATTTACTCTAGGTTAAGGGACACTAACACTGATGGACTTGGGACCTGCAGCATAAGCACTGGAAGCTCCTATGTACTCTTCCTTTTCAGGAAGCTGTCACAATCTGTTCACTCTGAAAAGCAAAATACGCATGTTTTAATTTAGAGCCATCATGTTTGGCTTGCTATGGTTAGGCTACTGAATTGGTTTTAGTGCCAACATAAGAAACCAGAGAACTTTAATTGAAGTTACTTTTCAGAGTGACATAGTACCACGCTTTTTGCATACCATAACATAAAATTGTCTTTTTAAGCAGATTCCAATAGTGAGCTCATACCACTGAGAGAACAGAGCTGTAAGCACATATTAAACATTTGAAGAGAGAAGTGGGGTGATCAGAGCAAAATTAATGTGCATTCGAGAGAGCAGCACTAGTAACTATAGAGTATTTACTACTGCTTAAGCCATTCGGTGACTGATTCCAGCTCAGGACACAGCTTCCATTAGCAAGAACCTAATCTTTCATTTCCATCCATGTTATTAAGCAATTGCCATGTCAAAAGTTTGGGTTTTTTTTGTTCATTTTTGTTTGATTTTTTTTTTTTTTTTTACAGCACTACCAATAAACTTGTCCCCTGTTTAACCTAGGCCCCCAAAGGAGCCTGGAGGAGAAAACATAATCATATGAGCTCTATCAGACTCCCACTTTCCAGCCACAGCAGAAGCAGAGTACATGTTTCACTTCAACAAGCTACACTGATCCACTGTTTGGATTAGACAAACAGCACAAAGGAATCATTTAAAGCAGCTACTCTCATTCTTCCAACTGCTTTCCTGAAGCTTATTCAAATCCGTTCCATGACACCCACGAAGTATCTTTTGCGTTACCTGTGGACTCTGGCTCAAGTATTTAAAGATTTCAATAAACACACTCACAGCTCAAAACAAACAGCACTTTTTACCTGCAGCGCACAACCTCGTGCAACAGCCTCATCTGCATTCAAAGTTGTACTGACTTCTTTGCCAAAAAATTTACTGATCTTCTCTTTTAAAGCAGGGATTCTTGTGGTACCACCAACTATCTCTACTGCATAAATATCCTCCTTCTTTAACTCTAGAAAGGAGTCAGACATTAGATTTTATAGATTAAATGTTTCTGTTTTACATGAATATGCTGACATTGTAAACTAGAAGTTTTATTAGACCAACCATTATTTTAAGCTTGTTCTCTAAGCTTCTAAGCAATAAGAATTTCAGATCTTAGCTTGTGTGAAAAAGTTTCAAAGCTTGTAACTGCTAAGCAAGAAGTTGTTAGCTGTGCTAAATCCATCTGTCCAAGTTCTGTCAACATGCAAAGGAAGTTTGCATTATGGATCTCTTTTCTGTATGCAGAATACAGAACGTGCACACACTTACTGGCTTGCTCCAGCACACTGCGAAGGGGTGGTTCTACTCTTGCAAGGAGTCCATCACACATCTCTAAAAATTTGCTTCTGTTGGAAGAAGCCATAAATAAAAGCTATAGCATTCCATAAGCAAGTTAATACTGCAAATACAATAGGATGCCAAAACTGAAAGAATCCCATTTTAACTATGCAGGGTTTTCTCTCTCCCCAATCCTAGTTTTATACTTATTTAGTATACTCACATTTTACTTATTTACTTCATTACATTTTACTTACTTATATACTCATATTCTACCTATTCTCCCAAACTTAGTTCTAGTAATCTAGGCACACTTGCAACATTCAAAGCCCTTCCTCCTAACTCAAGGCCACTAACCAGTCTCTAAACGTTATCATTTTGAGCAGCACCCCTGCACATGTTCTTGCATTTCCCACCTCCCTCCGGTCCTAAGAACTGGTACTTCATACTACGTTTCTTTTCTGACTGAAGCAACTCGAATGAAGGGCACGCTAAAGCTTGCCTTTTTAGAGGTATAAACGTTACCTGTTCATTGTTCCAGAGACATCTATGTCATTCATGAAGCATTCTATGTTCATCGGGAGATCAGAGGCATTAGCACTCATCAATTTTTTCAGTTTTTCACATTCCTGGTATAGCCTCAACAACGCACGAATCTTTGACTTTATGTCTAGTTTATATTTCTTTCCAAATTCTTCACAAAAGTATTCAACTAACATCTCATCAAACTTCCTGCCTCCAAGCGTTGTATCAAATGATGTAGCAAGAACCTTAAAAAAAATTGAACTTTTCAGTAATAGCACAATTTGTCACTACTTCAGTGAAACCAATTAGCAGTTAATGTCAAAACATTTCTTTGTTTCAAATATAGTCCAACTTTAAATCAAAGCAAGTATCACAACATTACTACAGAGGAAGAATTATACTGGTGCAGCCACAACAGAAAAAAATCCAGTACAGTTCACTTTTATTCTGCCCTTGCTGCCATCACCAGTGAGGAGTTTCTTTTGATAAGCCTCGTTGAGAAGTCTAACCTATCCCAAACAATAAAGCTATGTCCCATACTCATCCTTCAGATTTCATGGACACTGCTGGCAACAATTAAGCTATTCTTTTATGTTTCAGGGCAATCTAAGCAGCAATTGCATCACTAACATCTGATAGTTTATGTGGATTGCAACTGCAGTAATAGTCATACACATCCTAAGAAATGCTTTTTTTTTTAAAGCCTACCAAGTCTAAACCATTATTATCCTATGCCTTTTGTAGCTGATATTACATATAATATGTTCAAAATACTGTTGGAGAAAAAACCACCATTACCATGGACAAATTCTGGCAGCTACACAAGTCTTACACCTCCTTGTGAACAGTAATTCTCACAAAAATTGCAGTGCTTACACACAGCAGTTACAAGCTCCAAGAGAAAAAAAAAAAAAAAAAAACACACACACACATCTGCTATCTCAAATGCTAAAAAGCAGCCTTGGGCACCCAGCCTTCCTGTAATGAGGTGACAACTTTTAAAAGAAATTTAGGAAGACAGGGCAAGGCTTAGCAGCACAATCTGTTCAGTACTTGTACTGTAAGCAGACCATCAGAACTTCCAAACTCTGCTTAGCCACTGTCAGTTTGAATCATATCCCAGTTTAATATTTGATGCCTCATAAGGGTGGAACATGCTTACACCAATCTAAAAATAAAACATGAAGAGAATAAATGTTATTAACTCTTGCAAATAGGTGCCTATTTTTGACAAGGGAATTATCTGCAAAGAACATCTGTAGCCCATCCACCTCAGCTGATTCTACTCTTTAAACATATTATGAACTTAATTTTTTTGGGAACAGAAATCAGGTATCACATTATTCTCAGTATTCTTTCAGACTGGGTTTGGTCTCTACACTGTTTTAACTGCCTTGCTGTCCAGCTCTCCATTCTATACTCAAAAGCATCCCTTCAATACTTCTATGGTTTCTAAGTTTTAAAGACAAATCTGAGAGAAACACAAAGTAGGTTATGTTTCCTCACAAGAGGAAACTGAACTACAACAAAACTAATGTTTTCAGAACTCGTCTTCTCTTAATTTCACTACCCCATCCTTTACAATTTGTGTTTGTTTCTCTAGCCAATTAAGAGAAAGTTATTGGAACTGCAAAAATCCAGATTGTAATTGTATGAGAGCCAACTAAAAAGTGCTAGAATTTGCTGGAAAAGAGTAATGCTTTGGCAACTTACACTTAGAAGTACAATGTAACTTGCTTAGCTTCCATTTGCAGCTTAAAGTAATTAAGAATGTTTTTACTCTTTTACATGAGCACCACAGTGAGTGTTAAAAAAAATTTGTCATTTAGACCATTCTAGGAATTTCTGTTTTAATGTTAGATCTCATGACTGAACTAGAGTATTTTTTGAAAGCGGCATCCAGTCAGATATGATGATTTCTGAATAAATAATTTAATCCAGGTTTTTCATTCTTTGCCAAAGTCTGCTGATTAAGGCATGTTTGCTTCCTCCACAGATCGCTCAAAAGCTCTCTAGCTCCCTGCCCTACTTTTAACTCCAGACAAAGTACAATTTTAAGAATATGAATTGAGCTGTCTGGACGTGCTTATGTAAAGACAGGCGAGCTTGCCTGTCACAGTCCATGTATGTACTGATGAATATTTCTACTGGTGATTAAAATGGATGCATAACAGATTGTTTACTTTCAGTTTTCCTTTGTTGAATGCACAAACAGAAACTTGGTATGCAGAATGCCCCATATCTACAAAAACAACATTCCGCGGCTTCTCTTCCAAGGCAGGCAGGTCTTGCTTATAGATTCCGTATGCAAGGGCAACTACACAGAAAGAAGAGTCAGAGAGTACAGTTAGGTCATTCAGTTTTGTAATTCCTTAAGAAATAAATGGTACATCAGTAAATAGCATTAGCATTTCATCTTGCTTTTCAAGCTACAGAAATTGGTATCTTGTTAAACAAAGTTCCCAATACTAAAGGAACATGGCATAACATTAAACAGCATTAGCCCCTCCTAGTAGTTGCATTAAAATGGATATCCAAGAAATATCTTTATGCCTCTGTAAAGCAATGAAAAAAAAAACAGACCACAACTTCAGAAACTTTATGATCAACTAATCTATTTTAAGTTTACAAAACCAGCAGTAATTCCAGAGGGCACAGATCAGCGACAGACTAAAAGCCCTTTTATTTAATAAACTACAACATTAAGTGAGGGAGAGAAAATAAGGTATTACCTGCCGTTGTTTCATTTATTAGTCTCAGACAGTTGAGACCAGCAATCTGTGTAGCATCCATCACAGATCTCCTTTCTGCATCTGTGTAGAAACAAGGAACCTGCAAGATCAGATAGCTAGTATTAACGTTTAGAAGAGCCATCTTTAGCAAATAGTTACAAAAAGCATGTATAGGGATTTGGTGTAGAGAACAGTCACAGTATCCTTCAAATTTAATGTTAATTTCAGTTGCAATAGACAAAAAGCAAAGAAAACATTACATGAAGACAAAGTTACTTTTTGTGAACCTTCTTCCATTCCCTCCCACAGGCCACTCACTTTAGGAGCAAAGAACCAGAAACAGGTATCAAATATTATTTATGCTGCTAATTAGCAGCAGTTTAAGACATTTCACCATTAATGAAGCACGTCTAGTTTTAGAGAAGAGATGGGGGTAAGATTCAGTTTTAAATAGAAAATATAAAGACCTGAATATTCAAGTTTAATGGGCAATTTAATGCTATTACCACCAATCTCTTCAGTTTATGATACTAAGCAAGTATTTACTTATTTACTGTCACATACTTACAGAAACAACGCAGTCAACTACAGGCTTCTTAAGCGCATTCTCAGCAGTCTCTTTTAATTTGGTAAGAAGCATTCCTGTCACCTGTTCAATAGTAAAGTTTCTTTCTTCTTCCATATACATGGCCTTCAAATAAAAATTGTGTACACACATATTACACTACAGTAAAAACCACGCACTACAAACATAAGGAACATACACAAGAAACAGTATTTACTAAAAGCAAGCTTAAGAAGTAATGCAGCTCTATGCAGCCTTCTCTCTGATAGCCTAGCTTGTGCACAGCAAGTGCAAGAAGATAATACATAAGCACTGGAATGCACATTTAAGAATTCACATACACAAAGCTGCTCTGGACACTTTTTTTTTTAATCCTGATTGCTAGACAAGGCCTAGGATGCCTTCCTCCCTACCGTTTTGGAGTAGGTTAATTAGTTATTGCTAAAATCCAAATCAAAAGTTCAGACGTTGTTGAAAAAGATGAATTTTTACCATTTCACCTGAAGCACTAAGCTGACATCTTACACCCTTGCAGTATCTGGACAGCAGCTAAATAAGTAGCTTGTCTTCCAAATTCACCATGGAGTGAAGGAAAAAAAGCACTGCCAAAACAGTTTGTGTGGGACTGGCTTTGTAAAGCAGAGAAGTTGTATAACTGTAAAATCAGTCTCACCTAACACCTGGAGAGACTATCTGCACTATTAGTCTTTTATTCCCCATTTAAGACTTTCCATTCACAAGAGAACAGAGACTACAGCAAGCAGATTCAAAATAAAGAGATAAAAGGAAATTTTATCAGTTTCCTCCTCTGGCTCTCTTTCAAATATGCCAGACTCACCTTGATGCCAGTTGAGCCTGTTGGCAGCTGGACAAGTTCATACGCAAGGCTTGCTTTTTCAGCTTGAACAAAGGGATCTGAGAATGCACGACCATGAAATCTTTTAAAACTTTGTACTGTATTCTTTGCATTTGAAATAACCTAGAGGAAAAGAAATCTTTAATACAACGTGTCAGGGGAACATCTGAATTTCAAACAGAAGATAGAATTTTGTTCTCATGCTTCCCTCAACAGAATATTTTTGTCATCTTTATCTTAATACTATCAGGGCAGTTGCTAGAAGGCAACTACCCTCTGATCACTCAGGTAACCTACAGGAATTTGAGATTTAAAATAAAATGCATGCTAGAAAACTGAGCCAAGATTCTATCAAAAATTGATTAAAATAGCACTCAATTGTCATAGTGTATGTGTAGGACAATTTTAAAATGTTAGCCAAGTGTCTTTCCCATTTACCTGTTTCCTACCACCCTACCTTTGTATTGCATTGCAGCCAGTAATTTAGCAAACGTAACAAGCATATTGATGTAAACTCCAGTTCACGTTCATCACATGCACGTGACAGTCAACACACAGATACTCTCACAAAACAGCTCAAGGACCTTGTCGTGAAGCTTTAAAAAAAAAGTCAGGAGGGCCCCAAGATGATACTGTCAACTTGATTTAACTGACAAAAGGTAGATTGTTCTCTATTAATAGCAGAGATCAGTGCAAATGGAGAAGTGAAAAATCATTATAGCTTGTTTTCATGTAGTACAAGTAAACTTGCTTAATTCTTTCATTTATATTAGAGCAAGACACATACTGAAAAAAGCACAGTAATTGACAAAGCAGACGAGCACTGTACCATACAACATTTACCTGTGATTCAGTTTCAGTCAAGTGTCTATTTCCTAAGTAACCTGGTTTTGATTTTCTGTAAGTTTAGTTTCTGCAGGACATACCTCATCTCTACTGGATCTCTGTATCAACGCATTTCTTTAAGCTAAGCAGACACTCAATTCCAGAAAAAACATCTGTATTTAGTTCTAGTACAGTTCTTCTGTTCTTGAATAATATGGTTGTGTCCAGTCATTTTTGTATTCTAGATAATGAATCTTCACACATCTCTAGGTATTTTAGGCTAAGAAAAACCAAGTGTTTGAATAGTCACTTCCTGTAGAGGACTTCAAAAAAAAAATCATGTTTTATAGGGGTTTCACAGCAACACAAGATACGATACAGCAGGACCCAAATGTCACGAGCAGGACAAATCAGCTTAACTTCTTCTCAGTCATATTTACCTACCTATACCAACAGAAACTCAAATTATGAGCAAGAACGCCTAAGACAGATATTTAGATTGTAATTCAACCACAGAGTCAAGAAAGCAATATATTTACACTCAAGTATGTCCCCTTTCTGCCAAAATTATGTGCTTAATGGAATTCTATAGAACGTAGCCACATAATTAAAAGCTATCATAATGCACACAAATTGGAACAAGCCAAGGTAGGATGAAGCACTATTGCTTAGCTTTAGAATTCACATTTGTGACCTAAAAAGAAAAATTAGTATTTATCAGAATTTCTTAAGAGGCAAAGATTTTTTTTTTCCTTTACGTTTCATTATGTGCAACTATCAACGCTTTGATTTCTATCCAAGATGACAAAGCAGCATTACATGCTGAACAGCTGAATTAAGCTCAGCTGTTCATTACAGTTATGGAAACACTAGGACACCAGCTCAGAGATATTTGTAGTCTTCAATAATAAAAAAATACATTCTGCTAATCTGATCTTTGACTACTAAAGGTGCTTTTACCCAAACTATACACTCACCTGGCTTTTAGCTGCAGCACCAATCGAGCGGTTCTTGGGTCCAAAGGCTATACATGATCTAAAATGAGAAGAAAGGTTTCCAGTTAGTAAGTGACTGGTAGAACTGCACTTTTTTTTGTTAAAAAGTATTGATAACATTAATTAGACTAGAGATATTTTAAACAGTATTTGGTCCATTAAGAAAGTTGGTCACTCACTGCAATATATGCATGGTACGTTCTGTGAATTCTGGAAATAAATAGGCACTCTAAGTTAAAACAGTAATGCTCCTCACTGCAGAACAGCACTAAATGCTAACTTATTCATGCTACTTCAAGTTTTACATCTAAGTAATAATGGGTAGACACCCTTTATCTCAATAACTACCCATATATCAAGCCACTCAAAGGTAAGCTGTTCGCTGATAATGCAGGAAACATCCAACTGTTCAGAAGAACTACATGAGGTAAATCAGATATCAAAGAAAATCATTCCTACGTGTCTGCGCCAAATGCTAACTAAGTTTTTCGGTTTTAAAGCAAATCCTTCAAGAGCAGGAAGAAAAAACCTGCAGAGAAAGACTGGTATTTATGAGTTTCATCTGTACTCACTGAAATAACATAGGTTACAGAAATAAAAATCATACTTTATTCCAAACTACTTTGTGACAGCTTGCAGTTCTGAAAAAAACAGAATAAAAATAATACTCCTTTTTGGAGAAATTCCTAGACCTATTAAGCCTCTTGCTTTACATATTTAACAAACTGTAGACGCCCTAACAAAATTAAATCCATCTCTCTAATCCAATATCCTCATACCATTGAGGTAAACTTACTGGGGAAAAAAATACTATTAGTCAAGCAGATTTTTACTATTCACACAACATACTAACAGCATAATTAAGCTGCTCTCTATGCAGCAGGTCAAGCAACTGCTTAACAGCAGGGTTATGCCATAGGGCTGCCACAAGAAACAAATTCCAGCTCAGCCTGAGGTTTAGAACAGGTCTTCTAAACAGAAATGGTCAAAAACAGAATTGAAGAGTAGAGTGATATAATTGCATTGGTTTTATATCTTCCTCCAATTTATTAATTAACAAACAAAACAAGGCCCACCCTAAAGCATACGTTGCAACAGAATTAACATTCCTGATTTGATCTGTTATTATTTGAAAAAACTATTGAAGGGATTAGTTAACCAAAAGTGAGGAAATTCTCTGCTATGCAGACCCCAAGGCCCATACTAAGGGAAAAGGAGCTGCAGAGCATACAGCTAAAAATCTAACAGGCCCGAGCAGGAAGCTAGTTATTAATTTACTCTGGTCTCCAGAAAGGAATTAAGACATGAACACAAATTGTTGCTTTTCTCCGGGGGTGGGGGGGTGGAATCCAGCTATTTCACAGCTAAATTCACAAACCATCAGCCCCAATCACCACAAATCCACTAATTTAGATTATAGAACCCTTTAAACCTGCCAGACTAAAACCTCAAGGTGGAAGTCTGTCTCAACAGAAGGATATAACACAGTAATTAAAAATATAGGCTTCCATATCATAGGCTGGGGATAAAACCCTTAAGTGCATACATTCTTCTTAAACATCCTTGCCTCCTGCTTGGCTTTATAAACGAGCAAGCTTCTCCTAGGAGCTGCAGCTGGACAGACAGGATGGTTCCACTCGGCTCCACTCCTTCCCTTTCTGCCCATCCCACCCCTTCTCCCAAGTTAACCCTGGCTCCCAACTGAGCCTTGGGAAGCCACACAAGGGACCCAACACAGAAGTAAGCTCAACTGTGAGGAGGGAGGGAAGAATCTTCAGCCAGTCTCATTCCCCAGATCAGTTCACCACAGGAACCAGGGTTAACTCATTAAATACAAACGATATTATTACACAATTCACTGGAACTGGAATAACTAACCATAGCATTTTAAGTAGAAACATACAATCACAGTGAAGGTCACCAGAGGTCTCATGAAGCAACTTAATCAGAGCTCTGAACTTCCTTACCACACCTGCAGGCACCACTTCACCCTCACCCTCCCATCCCGCTTTCACTTCCTTGGAAGACATCCCCTGTCGGCACACTTCCCCTATGCTGACCAACAGCAATAGCTTTGTAAGACCGGTTACAACTATTTCACTTAATTCAAGTCTCATCATCCTTATGGAGATAATGAAACTACCTTACATTTTTTCCCCTCTCATTTTTTACTAGCTTTCTCTACCACTTTTCCATTTTAAGAATACCATATTCAAAGACAAATGTGTTTTGCACTGCTTTTGGATATACAAGTTCAAATTTCACAGGATTCTGGAAGAATCCAAACACAGAGCTGAAAGCCGATTCGGCGAGAATGTCATCTGTGCCACTGAACTAAGTACAATGTGTTCAGTAGCGTTTGCTTTACTAATACAAACGATTACAATAATACGTATCTGCTAATCCTTCCCAAAACTTGGAAGTCATCATAGAAAACATAAAATAGTGTTTAACCCTGACCGTGAGCTGACTCCTGAGGAAACCTCTCATGATACCTTGCATGACTTCCCCCAGAGCTCACCATAAAGAAATGCTAAGCACTGACTTTTTGAATCAGGCTTTCCCTTTCCAAGACGGACACTTAAAAGTCACTAAGAATTTCTTTTACTAGACGTGTTTGCTTACAGAGCAGTTTTCTGCATTCCCTCAGAACAGTACTTGGAGATTAAGTCCTATTAAAAACTCTGTCATTTTCATTGTACCAATTTTTTTTCCAATTTCACTTCAGCCTTTCATAACTGAATTATCTCCTGAAAGATGCATTGTGTCTGATATTTTATATAGCTCATCTCCTTCAATGAGCGAGTTTTGTATTCATATTTCAAATATCTATAAGCAGAACCTCAACTCCCTGAGGGCCAGATGCCTAGAGCTATTAGAAGATTGCTCTAGAATTCTTTACATTAAGTATTTTCCTAGTACATCTAACCTTTAAACTTCTATATTATTGAGAATACTTAAGAGACTAGTCCTTACTCTAGCACATGTACCAAACTAAAAATTTCCCTCTCTATTTATTAATTGCTTAGAGATAGTAACAGGCAAACAGAGTTGAGGTATTGTCTAACGAGAAGCAAGGTCATTTTATGTTTCTGGTCTTTTTAAACAGATACTAGGCATCTAGAAGGGAAAAAAAAAAAAAACAAAAACCAACAACCACCCAACACAATGCATTTATTTTAATATCTGTTTAAAATAAAGCTATACTACAACATATAGTAAGCTGTAGAAACATTTTTAAGTCAGGTTTCCAAACAGTTCTCCTCCAGGTTTGTTGAACTCAAGCTCCTTTTCCACCATGGTTTTGCAATTCATTCTTAGAAGAGTTTTATCCCAGTTCTCCCTCTCCTTCTTAGCAAGTTTCTAATTAAAGATAAACAACACACATTCTTCTTGAGAAAGATGTTGCGAAGCCTATTTATAAGTAGAGTTGGAATGTGCTATAAACACTGTAAATTGTAACGTCCTTCAAGACCAAGTTCATCAGAAGATTGCACTTAGTCCCCTTCCCAGGAAAGCAGATGCCTGACGCTGCACTGTCTGTTCCCATTCCACCTCCCCACCCCAATAACTTGTCAATCTGCTGGCTAGTTTCAAGTGAGAGTTTAAAAGACCCAATACCCAAAACAAGTGCAAATTTTTTGAGAATCCTTGCTGAACAAAGAAATACGTGGACTGAAGGGAAGGCTGCTAAGAAGCTTTTCTAAGCTTTGACCCAACGGCAGGCCAACGAGCTCACACAGAGCCAAGCATTCGCCTCCATGGGGGGAACAGGGCTTGAACTGCAGGAGAACAAGCAGGTATGCTATCAGGTATGTCAAAACACAGCACATACATTTATAGGAAATTAAGCTTTGTTACTTCCAGCAGCCAAAGATACGGTTGCTTTTTCTTTTATTCACAGACCTTGTCCTTTTAATCGTAACAACACAGCCCTGCCTCAGGGAGGACAAACTGGTCATACTACACAAAAAGGGAAGGCGCGCAGAGGGTCAGCCGGAACATCTCTCCATGTTTGCCGCACGATACCTCTTCTTTCTTTAAGCACTTATTAAAACAAGTCCACTTCTCCCGACCCGCCGTGGCGGGAAGCGCAGCGCACCCCCCGACCCGGGCTCGCTTCCCTCCCCGGCAGGGCCCCGCCGCGGCAGGACCGGGCCCAGCGGGCCCCCTCCCCTCCGCGGGAGGCCGCCGCCTCAGCCCCGCTCCTCAGCCCGGCGGGAAGGCGGCGCGGCCCGCCCCGAGCCCCACTCACGGCGTGCTGCGGTCGCTGTACTCATTAGCGATGGTCTCGATGCCGCCGGCGCGGGCCACGGCCACATAGCAGCTCTGGAAACCCAAATCGATGCCCACCACCGACATCGCTGCGACGGGAGAAGGAGGCTGAGGCGCCTGCGGGGCAGCGGCTCGGCCCGTTTAAATGCGCGGCGGCGGGCGCTGCCTCCTCGGGGCGGGGGGACTTCTCGAAAGATCCCGTCGGGCCGCCGCCGAGCCGAGCGCTGAGAGGAAAAGGGGGGGGAAATCTCGCGAGATTACCGCCGGGCGCTACCGCGCAGGCGCGGGAAGCGCGCCCCGGGGGGGCGGGGGCTAGCGGTGGCCACGCCCCCGCGGAAGGCTGCGCGGGAGGGGGGGCGGGGGGGGCTCCGCGGTGGCCACCGCGGAGCCCCCCCCCGCCCCCCCCCCCCCCCCCGCGCAGCCCCCCCGCCTTTTTCCTTTGCAAAAAGTCGTTTTTCTTGCATAATCTTGTACAAATTGGCGAAAAATGCAATAAAGCCTTGGCAGCGCTGTGAAGGGCTGGGTGTTATCATTTCCCTTTGGGTTCCAGGCTTTAAGGCGGCGTCCATGGCTTTCAGCGCAAATCAAAAGGCCACTTCCTTTATTTTTTTTTTCCCTGCGATGTAATCACCTGATTATAACAGATGGGGCTTGAAGGAAAACAGCATGCCATGAGATTTAAAAAACAACATAAATCACAATTTCTGGAAACACAGGTTTTGCAGAAAAGGACCTAACCGCCTCCTGATCCCGTTATCTTTTGCCGATAGCATATTGCCGTTTTGTGTCCTATCAATTCAAGAGGACCACACTGGTGATCCTACCTTGACCCTCCCAAAATGACAACGAAATCTCTTTCACCTTCTTCTATTTTAACAACCTCGAGTACTAAAAAAAGTAATGGAAGCCTTGTTGACGATGTTTCGTAGCTAGCTACAGGGCATATCGATAGCATCTGCATGTCACGTCTTTTACACATCTGCCAACTCGTACAGCAATAAGGAGGTAAACTGTCCTTTGCTGTTTTCACCTGGACCTCCTCTGCAACATCAAACAGAAGGTGCAGGGATAAAAACACCACATCTAAGCCATACACATGCACACACAGAAGTATTTAGTACTCATTAAACCTTTCTCCATGTGGGAATTCTCAGGTAAAACGTGGGAGACCTCCACGGTTCAAACATGACTGGGGTGAGCGGCCCAACCCGTGTTCTGATTGTTTCTGAATTACAGAAGAAAATCCAAGGCTGGGTTCACAGTTTCATAGTTTGAGAATGTGGTTAAAAGACAGTCTGTTTCTAATTATGCTACCAGGAAAAATTAGCATATGATTGCTTTATATCCAGCAGGATTTGCAGTACAGTCACTCTCTAATCAACACGTAAAATGTTAATATTAGTATATTTGTCTTCAGGGCTTGGGCAACTATCACTGCATTATGTATTTTTATAGCTACATCCTGTTTTCAAGGGCAGCGTCTGGCCACCAAGTGCTTTGTGAGCGTGCTGGAGAAAAGTCCTTTCTAAAGCTAAAAAAAAAAACCAAACCAAAACTAAAATTAAGAAAAAAAAAATCCCTAAAAGCTCCAGCACGTTCCATAGTCCCAGCGGTGGTGGGAGTGGGTTGAGGGTGGACCGACCGCTCTGCTGGGGCACCCCAACAACGGCGCTGCTCCTCCCGCAGGGCGGAGGTCAGGGAGAGTCCTGCCGAGGGGAGCGTTTTGGGAAGAAAGCACAAGGGATTGGCTGATTCGTCCTAACACAAGCATAATTCTGATACTTATCTCACATTCATGGACTTTGTGGAACTTAATGTTTGGGAATGCTTTTAATTCTGAGATAAAACGTGCCTAAAATACACCAATGTAATGTGTTATAAACAGTACGTTTCCAAGTTCCCAGCCCTATATTTACATCACTGCTCCTTGTTTTAATGATACAGAAAACACATGGCAGAGAAATTCAATATTTAAAGCAGGAAGGACTCTTGCCCCAAAGGCTGTTGAGTAGCCTCAGTCCCGCGTGTTTGCCATTCCTGGCAGCGTGCTGAGTGACGCCGCTCTGGCAGCTGTCGGTGGGCTGGGAATTGCATCACGGTGCTAATGACAGAATAATAATGAAGTGTTTCACCTCGGATGTCCTTGAGCGTAGAGTGAGGTGCCAAGGAACGAAACCAGCCCGCTGCTCCGCACGGAGAATATCGTACAACACACACCCGTGGCACAATGAACAGCGAGAAAGAACATCGCTCAGTTTCCTCTTTTTTTTTCTTTTTCACTTTCATTTTCAAAAGGAGAGACCCTGCCAGCGGAGGGGCCGGGGAGCAGAGAGCCTGGCGTCAGAGGGGATCTGCCTCCGAGTGCCTGGAGCCCTGACGCGTGTGACTGCTGACCCTGGGCTAGGACGTGGTCCTGGGACCTCACCAGGGATGCTGCCCCTGGGGACCGGAGGGAGGTGGGAAAGAGGGGCCCCGCCAATTCAAACAGAGTGGTCTGATCAGCACATGCAACCCCCCCGCTGGGGGAAAAATAAATAAATCAACGCAAAACCTGAGTAGACAACTACTTCAACACGTAGTTGTCTGAAGTGGAACAGATTCCATGATTCTCCCCACTCTCCTCTATTTTTTGAATGTTTTTCTTGTAAAAAGTGAGACTTCCAGTGTACAAAACGTGAAAAGACTGTAATAAATATGTCTAGGAAATAATGAGGATTTTATGACAGCTGAAAGACACATAGCTTATCCTGAACTCTTGTAATATATATCCTTTAATAAGGCCTTATTATTTCTTCCCTGGTGAAGACTGATTTGCAGTAGAGAGAGCGACTGTAAAATGAAAGAGCAAAGTACCCGCTGGGGTAACTCAACGTACTGGATTTTACCTATGAGTTTGACAGCACTTGACTTTTGAAAGCATGATAAGTAGCTGATTCTATATATGCTTTTTTTTATTCTATATATGCTTTTTTGATAGTTTTTCCTCCTCCTATAACTTCTGATGAATCATGTTTGAATCCACACTGACTGTTCCTTTTGCCACAGGTTTTTCACTTTCAACATGTTATAAAAACATAGTCATTCCTATGGGCACTGAGAATCCTACAGAAGACTCTGCATGTCACCCAGTACCAAGGCATTTATACTTAATTTGGTGAGTGTCCTCTTTTTGGAGTGTCAGTACGGTGAAGCAGCTTCGCACCCTGAGCTTGAAAGAAGCCGTGTGGGTTGATGGCTTTGGGAATGGTGCTGGGAGCCAGCTCACCAACGGTCCGGGTGCCTTTCTCAGCTCCGTGCCTTGCAGCCCGGGGAGCACTGCGGGCAACGTTCGCTCTTCTGCTCCCATATGGTTCACCTTCCCCATGGGGGATCAAGGTTGTGTGTTCAACCAGCTATGCATAGTTGACAAGCTTTGCATTTGGAAAGGAATTGGAATAACAGAAGCATCTTTGTCTTATCTGAATCCAATTTCCAATATAGACATGCCCACTGAGATCAGACCTTGGTCAATATTTCTAGCCTTCAGTGTGGCAATGATATTTCCAGATCGGAGTTCAGAATAAACCAATGTCTGCTAAATTTGTAACAGCCTGAAACAATTGCTATTAGAGAGTGACAATTACCCTCAGAGGAGTAATCTAAAGACAAATGATACTCAAAAGGTAGGTCTTAATTTCTTTATTGCTTATGTTAGCATGGAAAGTAAACTGGGAAATGAAGCCAATGTGGTGAGTAAAATGCATAGAGAAGGAAGCAGAAGATGCAAAAAGTGAGAGGAAAAAAAAGGAGAAACAAAGAGTGGGAAGAAAAAATGTCTGGAATAATGGGCAGCCTGATCTGAAAGGACATTCTTCGACTGCATTTCTGTCCATTCCCCAGCACAACAGTAAGGTGCTAAAGAAAGAATAGACACAAGTTTAGTTACCTTTTATATCCTCTC
The DNA here is from genome assembly GCF_965183815.1 of Platalea leucorodia. Taxonomy (NCBI): domain Eukaryota; kingdom Metazoa; phylum Chordata; class Aves; order Pelecaniformes; family Threskiornithidae; genus Platalea; species Platalea leucorodia. The sequence continues at coordinate 16,201,598 of NC_138833.1, read as the reverse complement.
TGGTGTGGGTTTAATACCCTCCACCCACAGTACTGTAGTGTTCGGTCAGGGTACGTTTGACCTGATCCCTGGGAGGACAGGGATGCCCCTGCCTGTCCTGCTCTAGCCCCGTCAAATGCCCCATTGCCTCTGCTGCTCCACCTTCCCTCGCCTGGCAAACAAATACAAACCCTTAGATCCAATACAGAGGCAGAAAACTTTGCTGTGATTCTCTGTGGACGGTTAGGAAGCATGCCTAGAGCATGCAGATTTGTTTCAATTAACTTCAAAGCTGGGGTTTTTTTCGTGGTGTCCCATAGGTATGTCCTCTGCTCGGGTGTGCACTGAAGTCATCATATTGTTTAAGCCTTTCTGTGTTAAACTGCCCGTTAGCTTTTGACATTGAGTTACTACTCATCTGGAATTGTCAAGAACTCATGAATTTTAAGTTCAGTGGTTTTCAGCTTTTAATTAATAGAAGTATTTATTATATTATATTTTTAGAACTCTGTCACAGGATCTAATTATTCCAGAAGACCTGGACCATGAAAATCAAGAATAAATAAACCTGACATGCTGGAAATTATGGGGAGAAATCTGCATGTTTATCATTGCTTTCACGAGCTTTCTAGCACATTTTCAAATTGGGTTTACAGCACTGATACATTTGCTTTTAACAGAGATGTATGACTAGAAGAAACGTCTCAGTACATTAAGAGATATCAAGGCAAAATTTAACTACAAGGTAGCATAGCACCTTGCCACATTAATTTAAGGGAGTAATTTCATTTCTTACATCAAGGTAGACTTTGTCTTCTTCTGAGCAAGGAGCTTGTCTTTTTCTTATGCACTTAAATACATAATCTGTGAATCCCTGTCAGACATAAATATTCCTTATTTGAACATATTGTGTTTGTCATTTGGAATGTATTGCGTATGTTGCCACTTAGTTGCTTATATCAGTAAAGTGATAAATAGCTGAATACTTTTTGTTCTCTTTTGTTATCACAATAATCAGTAGTTTTATTCTAAACTAAGGAGAAAAACCCAGAAGAAGAATCATCAAAAAAGGGCTGTTGAAGATGCAGCTTGTCTCTTTTAAAATAGATGGCAAATATTCTAAGAAGAAAATGTCTCAGAAATTCTTAGACCTTTGAAGATAATGTAAACAAAATAGCAAAAGCATTGAAGTTTCATAATCGCATCATACGCTCAAGACTTTCAGAATTCAGTTATATATTTGATCAACTACTGCTATATATAAGAAGACATGAGTCAGAGAATGTATTCAAAATGTAATGATAACATGGCCTAAAACTCACGGCTATTTTTTAAAGAAGGAATAATTTGCTGTTGATATACTTGATACCATTTCACGGCTCTGAGCTGCAAACGGGTCTTCTGTAGCGTGGCAGGCATTACAAATATCTAATCCTCAAAAACCATGGGTATAAAAATGAATGAGAAAAAGACTGATGCATCGCTGTTAATTTGTATGCTGTGGGTGATTTTGTCTGCTCTTCAAAGTATCCTCATTGAGCTTTCATTCAGTGGTTTACTTGATCTGTGCCTTAGTCAGTCCTGATCTTAGTCTGCAGCCTCCAGACTTTCCCAAAACTTACTCCTCTGGGGAGCTTCACAAATAAATCCTTGCCTGGCGGATTAAGCATCCTCCTTTTTCTATGATCTGTATGCGAAATAGATGTATGATTTCAGTGGAAGTGCTTACATACTGCAAATCTGCCACTACGGTATATCTCGGTGTATGCCCAGTATCTTCAGACTCTGTTTACAGTAGCATGTCTTGCAATTCATTAATGCCGGCCAAACACGAAAATGAATATCGACTTAAAATAAGTCCTAGCTGATATCTGTCACAGGCTATTCTTTGGGCTGCTGTAAATAGTCATTGCATATCATCTAATGTATGATTCATAGTGCTATTCTGGGATATTCAAATAGAAATGGGCTTTGCAGTCTCCTCAGCTGAGGGTATCTGGAGTATCGTGTTGCCCCGAACTCTGATATGAATCATACCCCATATAACACAGTTCTCAGAAAATCCCACCTCTCTGTGATACGGAAGGTTACTCAGGAGCCGTTTTCACCAGTGCAGTTATCTCAAGAATTTGCCGTGAAATAAATGTTGAAAAGATAAATTTCCCTCTTATTCTGGTCTCCATAGTTTTCCACTAAGCTTGAAAGATAATTAGATTTCATGTGTTTACAAATTAAGCCATCACAGCTACTGAAATATCAGAGCTGGATAACTGCCCACCAAAGAAAACCCAAAACAACCAACTGAAAATTTCCCAAAGAAGCATAACGAAAGCAAAGAGAAAAAAGGAGGAAAAATGGATACAAGAAAAACAATATTGGAAAGTGATGGGCACAATAGCAACAAATGTGTAAGTCTAAAGAATATACAAATGTTTCCTGAAACAATTATTTGCTCCTGGATATTGTGTATCACGCAGGCATCATAATTGTATAATTAAGGGTAGTTCATAGTTTTGCATATACTTCCTAACACTGGAAATTAGTGCCTTGGGGCAGCCTGCCCGCATCAATGGATTTTAAACACGTAAGGTACTTCTCAGCGTGTTCGTCCATGAAACGTGGCAGCAAAATGCAAGAAGCTTTATTCAGACAGGTTGTAATTATGGTGTCGGCCTCCCCACCAAATTTTGGAGGCACTGAACTGAGCTGCAAGTCCAGCAGACAGAATTTTTAAGATATTGATAAAGTAAGGATGGTGTCATATGATTTCAAAATATGAAACAGTGGCTATGTTAAAGAAAAAAATATGATCAGTGCTACATGTAAGTGTACATCCCTTCAGAGAATGCAAGGCTTTAGGAGAGAAATTTTTAAATTGTGATTAAGTTTTTTGCTGTGACATAAAATTAGGAGGCATTATCAATGAAAAACGGCACGATCCCGATGACTGGAGTAGTAGGACTGGCATGAAATTCAATAGTACAAAGATTAAGGTCATGCACACATGAACTAAGAGCAAAAAAATCTGGTAGAAACTGGAAGCTCATCACTAGGAAATAATGGCAGAGGACTTGCATGTAACCTGGCTGGTCAGAGGATGGCTGTAGGTGGAAAGTGTCGTGCAAACATGTGTCTTAAGATGCATGAGGTATCTCCAGCTGAGACAGGAAAGTGTTAGTGCTGTTTGTATGTGGAATAATACTATGCTTAATTCTTGTCACGCACATTCAAAAGCACTGAGGAGACCCCCAGAAGGGACACTGTGATGGCCAGGGCAATGGACAGTCGGTATTATGGATGGAGATTGCCCTCATATGAGTGAAATGAATACAAGAAGGGATACAATCACTGCCTGGAAACACATTGGGGATGGGAATAAGTACTTGAACAAAAGAACAGCTGACATGAACAAATGGTTAAACTGATCCCTAATAAATTAATTCAGAAATTAGAGGGATCCCAGAGCAATTGGAGCAGTTGAGCTTTGGAAAGCCTGCTAAAGAGAGCTGGGGGGAAGAAAACAGACAGCTTTAAAGATGAATCAGCATAAGTGTATAGATGGGATTCAGTGAATTGGTTCCCACGATAACTGGAAGTGGCAGCAGTACCCAGTGGGTAACTTTGAACTCTAATCCCAAATCATACAAGTCCTAAAAGACTGAGGATTGAGGCTACAGTCACTCCTTGTCATGACCTTCCCCACGGTGCCTGTTCTCGTACTGTTTATGGAGCCAGGAGTTCAGCCCCACGAGCCCACCTCGGAAGGGCAAAGGGCTGTGGCTGGGTAGTGGATGGAAGCTCAGCCCTGTTTTCTCCATCCAGACTATCCGCAAACCTAAAAGTTCCAGCAGTTTGTGTGACGTGCACACACGGTTGGTGTGGGTGACAGCCTTCCCTTCTCATCCCATTTGGGTTCGGACTACCAGCCAGGCATCGCGGCTGCACCGTCCCGCAGCCGGCTGTCAGCCCCAAGCCCCTCCGCCTGCGGCTGAGGCTCCTCTGTACGCTACGGTCTGCTGGCTAGCTGCCCAGGAAAGAAAAACATCTGAATTTGTTCTACATCGATTTAATACATTCCAGTGACATATTTAATGATGTAAGCTTCCACAAACTGCATACGCAAATGACGTCCCCGCTACGTCGACGTGCTTTACGCTCCATCGGGAGACATTCGGGATCTGTTGACACACAGAGATACTTAGCGTTTGCTGAAATGTGAGCTGAGGATCTAAAAATAGGGCAGAGTTTTCTAGGCTGGAGTGGGAAACAGTCACCCAGCAGGCACTCGCCAAGGGTACAGTCAGAATAACAACACCACAGTCCCATAGCAACGCCACACCAATGCTCCCCCCTCTAGAAAAGGGGTGTTCGTGTCAGCTTCACAGATCATAAATTAAGTTCATTTAAATGCATTTTAATAACAAAGCCTATTTTTTACTTCACTGGGAACTGTGGTTGGGCATCCATATAGATTACAGATTTTTGGGGTGCGTTATCCCTTTCAATGTATTTTTACAACAGCTGACCTAATGAAGATTAATCTGATTTGAGGCTCGAGAAGCTTCCTTCATGTGAATGGCAAGTAATGGTTCAAACTGGCATTTCTATCTTTTTTCTTTCAGCTTTCTGTACTATCCTCTAATTGTCTGTTTATATGGTGGATACCAAAGGAGTCTGATATTACGCAAGCCTGGAATTTTAATACATAGAGCCAGGGCCTGCTCTTAGTTACTGATATAAATATTGAGTATCTGCATCGATTTTACTAGAACAGATCTACATCCATACTGGTATTAAGTTTATATATATTCCAAATACTTTTATTTTGCCAGATCTTTCATTGCCTGTTAAAGTAGTTGAAACAAATACTTTTTGTGAATGCTAGAAGAGGAGACTCTTTTCACCATGCAAATATCATAACACATTCAGCAGTTTATACTGCAAGGAAAATACAGAAGAGGGAATGAGGGAATTCATCTTGCTTGGGAAGTTATGAGACAGAGAAAGATAACTGAGAGATTTTGAGTTTTGCTTTATTTTATGCCCATATTTCTGCTTCTCACATGCAAGTCATCTGAAATATCAGGACAGATGGAATCTCACCTGGAGTTCCCTACCCCGATGTGCTACACCATGCTGTGATGAGGCCAGTTCACTGAAATCCACCAGTCTGCACAATGCAAGAAAATCATCATATCAATGCAGTGTACAGGCAACACTCTGGTGGGAAACAGGAATTTTGCTCTTTATACCACTTGGAAGGGACCAGCAGGGTACCATGTTCGTGCTCGGGGTCCACTGCAGCAAGTCCTCATTTCACTTGGCTGTTCTGGGTTTGCTTTTGTGATGAAGAGAAACATTGGGATTTTATTCATTTTAGGTTGGCTGGTTTTTTAAGGAAGGCTCTGTAGGTACAGACAGTATCTTCCATTAGGCCAACCAGTGTTTGGAAAAGGTAGAAAAGCTTTGAGAAAACCCTCCTTTGCATTTTTAGAATATTTGATTCAGTAACCCCAGGTGGATTCAGACACAGCACCGATCCAGACTTTCCAGTAAACCACTTTCTATCAGGTCCTGATTTAAAGCTCTGCTGCCCCAGACACCCTGCCCCCTTCTTGGATTTCAGTCTGCAGCTGTACTACAGGTGTGGCCTTGTTCCTTGGGAAGAATTAGGTGATTGTTTGGAAATTCAAACTCCAGATGCCCTGGCAAAAGAATCACACCAGGAAAAGCTTTAATTAGGGAAATAAAACATGTGTTGGTAAGATCGCTTCATATCTTTCAGACGTTTCATTTCATAGGCAGTGTCAAAGTTTTTACTTTTTGTTCTGAATCAGGAAATGCAGAAAACAGAAGAAAAGACTTTCCAGTATCTCGGGTTGTGTCTACATTGTGACTGTAGTGCTATTTAGAAATACCTGAGCCAAAATTAAAAGAATTAGTTTGTGTACCCAGAAGTAGTAATATGAAGTTTCATGTGAGCTTGTTTCCTCTGCAGAGAAGCAAAGCAACCTGGCCAACTCTAATGTGCTACCTTAATGTACTACCGTGTGTAAACTTGCAGTTACTGAAGGTACAACTGAGTGGAGGCAGGAAATCTGAGACAGGGCGTGATTCAAATCTATTGACCGTATTCCTTATCACTGAGATTTTTTTCCAGCCTACAGTTTTGCCTGAATAAGGACTTTCTGTGTTTCTGCCTCTCACTTTTATTTTTCTGATACTGAAAATGCTAACAGCTCTACATACAGGAATTTGGTAGCCAGTGTGGGTTTTTTGTTTTGGTTGTGGTTTTTTGGGGGTATTATTATTATTATTATTTCTATGTCCAATTTGAATTGTGTTTTAATTTGTATTTTTTTTCAGTGCAGAATATATGATTGTGACTGATTTCTCTTTAGATATGTTCTGCAAGAAAGCTAGGGGAAAAAAGTAAAATGCACATTTAAAAAATGCCAGGTGACACCATCTCTAGCGCTCCCAGTTTATCATTATTATTGTCCAGCATTAACAGTCAGCTACTTAATTGCTTGCCATTTTGGAAGACTGATCAGAGTTTTGAGTAACTGGCACTAGTAGCCAGCAGTCTTGGCAATGAAGTTTTAATCATTTATTCATGGACTCAGTTCTTCCTATGCCATGGAAAGAAAGCTCTGACAATATTGTTCCAGTTTCACACAGAAACCCTTAACAAACAGTGTGACGCCTTCATTTCGTAAGCAATGTTTGCACAGAAAAGTGCTGGGGGGTGGGAGCACAGTGAGAAAGGTCTCTGAGGAGGTGCCACAAGGCAGCTCAGTGTTGGTGCCACTGAACCTTCAGTACTTCCCCCATTTTCTTCTCCTGTGTTGCCTGCATACCTCCCCCTTTCCTGCCTAGAGAGGGGCACATTTTGGAAAGTAATTTCCCTGCCCAGCATATTTAGAAATAGGTTAATGACACTGCAACTTTAAATAGCAACCTAATGTGCAAAGGCAGGATTTATGGGCACAGTCAGTTCATTGAGCAGCAGCAGCTCCCTGGAAGCGTCCCCCCGAGAGCGAAGCCAGCGCTGTGCAATGACTCTGCACATTCAGTCTGGAGAGTCTCGGAGTCGCCTCCTCCGGTGCGCTCATCAGCCCCGTGGCGAATTACCCCTGAATGAAAGAATGGCTGCGGAACGGAGATTTCAGGCTGTAGGAACCTGCGGACTTGAACTCACAAGAAACTCACTTTCAAAGTCCTCAGGTAGAAGGATTTTAAGTGGATCGTTCTAATAAAAGGTACATCTTTAAAGCCTCTGTGTAAGGAAAAGCCCGTACGCTCCATGGAGTAATCTGGCATATATCAGAAAACTTGCTATATTGGCCAATTTAGGAAACTGTCCTTCTGCTGCATTAACATTAGGAGAGTTGCAGAGGTGCTAGAAGCACCAAGTGTTGTTAAGTAGAGCGCAGATATTGCTATCAGTGTGTAATTTGCTCCCAGATTTTAAGTGACACTTAGGTAAAAAAAAGGATCAGGAGACAGGAATTCATTACAAAGCATGGATTATTATAAATAGCTGTTCTAAGCTATTTTGTATTTTTAAGAAAATTTCTTAGTCAATCCTAAAATAGGAAATTCTTCTGTCTAACTTTCTGCATTAAAAGTGAGATGCCAGACATCAAAATTCAAATATTGAGGCCAAACTTTGCTGCGTTTGTAACATACCAGGCATCACACATCAGAATTTAGCTCAGGTGCCAGATATGATTAATCACAGGTTATCGCGGAGCATCATCCAAAACAGGACAATGATTAGATACTGCAAGAAGTGCCAGATATAGAAGAAAACATGACACATACAGGAACAGCCACTAGCCTTAGATGTTACAATCACAGAGTTTGGAGACAGGAACTACCAGAATATCCAACAATTAGTCACATGGTAATTAATGCTAATGAGCTGGAGTTGTTTATGTCTAACAGAAACCCTTGCTATCTTACCGTCCCAGTGTGATATTTAATTGGTGCCATTGTAACCAGCAGATGTTACCACCCCTGTTGTTATAACTATGATGTGACACACGGCAGGAGGTTCTGGCTCTGATATCTCCTGGCTGTGACTTGATCATGCACCATCACAGGTGAAACACCTCTAGGCCACACGCCTGCTAATTCAAGACCTGGGATACTCATCGCCTGAAAGCATCAGGTTTTTATTGATGCATTATATGTGACATATAAATATATTTTATTTTTATACATCTATGAGTTGCTTAAAATATAAACTTGTATAGCCATCTGTTCTCCCTACTGTAACGTTCCTGTTTTTTCTCCCCACAAATTCTGTTGTACCGTGTTCCCACCTTGCATCTTGTCTTGAGGCAAATGTGAGCTTTGCTCAGCAAGGGCTGCCTTTTACCCTGTTTCTACAGTTCCTCACACAGTAATGATCCAACTGGTACTGCTGGATTCTACTGAACTTAAGAAAATACAATATGTATTTTTATTTTATATAATGAGTGAATACTACCAACTCACGAGAAGGACATTTTAAAGAGCTACATAGCTGATACTAAACTACTACAAATCGGTAACAGTTTATCTGTTTCACTAAATGTAAATCTCCAGTGGAATGCCCATTTACTGCCTATCAGTTGTCCCTATGACAGGATCAGGATAGTTCTGAATTAATACTGAAAATGGTTGGATACAAAGTACTTCCAGGATACTAATAGCAGGAGTAATCACAATTCAGCATTAAAAGATGTTTTCTTGAGGATTTTTGTCACAAAATTTATTATTTTAAAACTGATCCCATGAGATAAGAATGAGTTTTGATAAAGCCAATATATGAAGCCACATTCCTTGCTTCCCTGAATCCAGGATATTGGCTGCTCTACTTGTGCCAGCTGGCAAAGATTCCCAAGGGGCTGCCTGCCAGGTATGTGCCGTCAGAAACCTCCAGCCATTGCTGCTCTTCTTTTCTGCGCCTAGACCTCTCCTCCCGTGCCAGAGACTACAAGGAGATGATGCGGGAGCCAAAAATACTAGCTGCTGTTGGCATAGCTGGGGGACTACAGTCTTGGGCTGAATGGAGTGGAAGAAAGAATTTGCCTTATGATTGCTAGATATATCCGAACTGTATTTCCTTACAATCAAGTATAGAACATATTGGGTCAACACGAGCATGACTTATCAGTATCCTCAGGCCCTGAGATTGTTCAATGGATTATTGAGCCATGGTTATGCACCCATACCAGTAGCAGAATTAATCATCTTCTCAATTATACTGAGATTTCTTTTTCTGTCAGTGTGGGGTATAAAACCTGCTAAAAAATAACGTGTTAGCAAATGCTTGCAACTTTTTAGGAGTGATAATGAGTTAAATTATTCCTTTCTGAAATCTAGCTCTTTCTAACTTTTTTTTGGAGCCTTCATGTTATGACCAGAGCGCTATTATGCTTTCCAACTTGTCACATAGCTAAAAGCTCTTGAGAAGCTGTAGCACGCAACCTGCAGCTATGTTGAATTATTCATGCGGACCAAAGGTGGTGAAACGATGCCAACGTCACCCTGTGGTCAGGCCTGCTCGCTGCCTGAAGCAGCTCGGAGGTGGTGCCCTGTGGCAGGAGAGACCTGGATCAATAACCTTCCTCACCTCTCCCGCTCCCTTCTGCTGGCTGACATCAGCCATAAAGCCTTCAACAGTCGGCTCCCCCCGGCCACACACATGGTCAGAGAGGGGTTGTCTCAGTTACAGTCTGTTCTGCTGCTGGTTTCAGGTATTTAAAACATAGAATTCAGGTATTTAAATCATCAAATTGTTTAGGTTGGAGAAGACCTTTAAGATCATCGAGTCCAACCGTTAACCCAGCACTGCCAAGTCCACCACTAAACCATGTCCCTAAGCACTGCATCTACACATCTTTTAAATACCCCCAGGGATAGGGACTCAACCACTGCCCTGGGCAGCCTGTTCCAGTGCCCGACTGCCGTGAAGAAGTTTTTCCTAATATCCAACCTAAACCTCCCCTGGCGCAGCTTGAGGCCGTTTCCTCTCATCCTATCGCTTGTTACTTGGGAGAAGAGACCGACCCCCGCCTGGCTACAGCCTCCTTTCAGGCAGTTGTCGAGAGCGACAAGGTCTCCCCTCAGCCTTCTAAGCAAAATGACAGGTTTTTAAGTGAGAGGCAGGTTCTTGTAAGACTTTGACTGAAGGGAGAGAGCAGCAGCGGCTAGGCACTGACAGGGCGGGAGCCCGCGGCTGACCGAGGAGAAGAGGCTGAGGCGGGGGACCGGGCCCGGCGGAGGGCTGCTAGGGGCCGGGCCGCCGCAGGCCGATCGCCCTGAGGAGACGCTGGGCGCCGCGCCATGGCGACCGAGCGCGGCGGGGCTAGCGGGCGGGCCAGCGGGGACCTCGCTGGACGAGGTAGAAAGCGCAGGGACAACGAGGCGGCAAGGACGACGAGGCGGCAAGGACCGCGGGCCGCCCGGCCGGGGCCGTCAAAGACCCGTCAGCGCGACCCCGCACCCTCCCGCCCCGCCGGTGCCATGACAACGCGGGAGGAGGCGGAAAGCACGGTCCTCCCGCGGCGGCCGCTCTGGCCGCAGGAGGATTTACTCTCTGTGGCGGCCGCCCCTTCCCCCAATGGGAGGAGGCGGCGGACGGCATGGCCCGGCATGCAGCGCGGCCCGCGCCTCACTTCCCGGCCTGGCCGCTAAGATGGCGACTCCCATGCACCGCCTCATCGCTCGGAGACAGGCGTGAGTGCGGCGGGCGGCCGGGGCGGGGCAGGGCGGGAGAGGCGCCGCGGCGGAGCGGGGGCTTGCCATAGGCGAGCCGGAGCGAGGGGAGGCCGGCCGGGCAGCGCCCTGAGGCAGCCGGTTGCGGGGAGGGGGTTGCGGAGCCGGCTGCGGGCCCCGGAGGAGCGGGGCCGGGGCAGGGCCAGCGGCGTCCCCCGCCAGTGGGGGCGGTGGGTCCGCAGCGCTTTTTGGGGGGCACGGAGCCCCCTCCTCGCAGGTGCTCCGCATCCGCGGCAGGGCGCTGCTGGTCTGTAAGGAAGCCGCCCCGAAAGACGGCGGGGTGGCCCGGTTCGTGACAGCGCTGCGGTGAAGTGACGAGAATGTGGAAAAGGAGAGGACATCGTCAGCCGTTCGCTTTTGGTGTTAACGCTAGTTAGCAGCGTTTTGGGAAAAGGCTACCTTACAGGTGTCGGCAGGCCATAGTTTTCAAGTGTGTAAGATCTTGTGAGGCAGGTATTCACTGATCTTCATCATAGACTTTCAACAGTCAGATTAAGAAAAAATAAGTTCTAGGTTCATGTTGTGATATGTTTACAGAAGTGTAAAAGAGAGGCAAAAAAAAAAAAGGCAGTCAAACGACCTTTGCTCAGCTATGAATATTGCATTCAAGTACCTCAGTACCAAAGGGATCTGATTACCAAACACGGAAATGAGGAAGAGCCAACATTTTTGCTTGTTTATGTTAAGTACAGCAAATGCCTGTGTTCCACTCTCACGTATTACTTGTGTTGGCTTTTAATTTGTTTGTTGGTTTGGATTTTTGTTTCTTCCTGAGAATAATTTATTTTTTGTGTTTCAGTTTTTAGAGTGTGTTTTGCTTTTTGTCTGATCGTAAGAGTTGGATAAAATATGGATGACTTCTGCATTCTCTTTCCTTTTTCAGTATAATTTCAGTATAATTTTTTTTTTCTATTTTCCAATGAAAAGTAACTTGGAATTTCAAAGTACTCATGGAATACTTATTCTTTTAAGTTGCTGTTTTATTATGAGTCAAGGAATGATTTCTTACATTTCTTCTTATGTCTCTGTGTGCTTGATGGGTATATGCTGAATTGTACGTCTGCCAGCCCCTGCTTCTAGGTTGTGGTCATTGATCCCTGTTAAAAGTTTACTTCGGTCTCATGCTTTTCATTACTGTTAAAATGTATTAGTGTTGATATTGTATTTATAGATCTGTAGTTGTTGACCTATTTTGGTCTGTTTTCCTGGTAACTACTTATATTGCTTTTAGGGCTTGATCTTATCATTTTAGCTTGCATAGAATTGTCTGCCCTGGTCACGTGAGTAGTACTAAAACCCTGGAAATACTGAGTTATATTATTGTTGCTTTAAACTTCCATTCTGTTCCTGTGGAGACAGGTCTGGGCTAGTTTGAGATAGAAAAACATTAACTTTTTTGGGTTTGTACGTCCAAGGCAAGACAAAGCAAACCATTCAAACATGTTGGGTTTTTTTTGTTTATTACTAGACATACTGCTTCCTGTTCAAGTCTGAGTTAATTGTCCAGTGTAGGTTGCAAGTTTAGTTAGTGTTCTAGTGCTGATTTAGATTAGTATTTCTAAGGCTAGATTATGAAGCTAGATACTCTTTGCATTGAAAAAGTGATGGATTTTCAGAACAAGATTCCCTTCAAGATACAGTAGAACTGTCACAAAAGGTGATGGCTAGTGTTGAAAGAGAAGCAATTCACACCTTGCCTTGAAAAGCAATACTCCTTTTGAGAGAAAAATGCTCACTACTGGTCTGTCACTTTATGCTCTCTAAATACTAAATGTATAGTCTAGGAGCTGCCTCCTAGTTAAGCCAGGGCTGTTAATTTCAGATAGTTTAGATGGGCTGGCCTTGAAAAATTAGTATTTTGGTGTTTGGAAAAAATGATAGAAGGTGGAAATAAGTTAAAGCAGTTGCACCGAGCTGTACAGGAGCTACAAAGGCCTTATTTCAGTCCTGGCTCTAAAACTAATTTGTGATTCTGACCTTGAGTGAGTCACTTGACCGCTGTATGAGTTTCCTTTTCTTGTAAAGGAGGAGGGTGTCTGTGAGAAGATAGCAAAACAGCTTTTGCAAAGCTTCAGAATAGTGGAGTAAGAGCTAGAATACGAAAATATGTGTTTTCTCCCTTAACTGGCTTCTAAAAATGATCAAAGGATTTTACCACAGTGTGAAAACTGAAATGTGGATGGAAAATGCTCACTAAATACTTCAGGTATTTGGATGGTACAGAGCAGTAAGTGAAGTCTTGCTTGATTTACATTGCACAAAGTGAGCAAGAATCTGATTGGTCTTAGGATAAACCTTCTGCCAGCCTTTAATGATCCTTAGTAAATTCAAATAAGCTACAACTAAGATCATCTCTGTTCTACTTGCTCAGAATCCTAGGCTGTCCGTGAGAATTTGGCAGTTTGGTACTTGCGTTAAATTCTAGGATTTGGAGATGAAGCTGCCTGCTTTTTTCTAACAGTGTTCCAAAACTTAATTTCAATTACTTATCTGAAGCAAGCTAGAACCATGCACAATTATTGGATAGTAACAAATTGTATATGGTGTAATCATTCCCAATAACTGTTGCACAATTATATCCTATAATGCTAAAAGCTGTGCCAATTGGGTTGATGAAAATGTGGTTTTGGTGATAGGATTAATCTTTGTTCACTGACAGAGAATGGTCCTAAGTAGCATTTTTCAAAATGTTTGTTTACAGTATCTGAAGGGGGTGGGAAATTATGGAATCTTCAGAGTGGGGGAAGACTGCAAGGTAGGCTAACCAGCAGCTAGTATGAAACTAAAAGTGAAATTCAGGTGCAGTTGATGAGTGTGTTGACAGTTGATGTCAGTAGTTCAGCATTTGCTACTTCAGCAGAAGGAGACTTAAGCTGAAGCTCTGGGATAGAGCAAAGGTCTCTTTGTTCTCTTTCACAAATAGTTGATATGAGAATGTTTTATTAAATGGAAATGTATTTGCCTAAATTCTGTTATTGTTCTTGTCCTGACTTAAGATATATAATTGCTAAAGCACCCCTGAGTGTCAGTCTGGTTTAATCATAGCTGCATATGCTGTTAAGAATCTGTCTGATTAAAAAAAAATATTTTTTCAATCGGTAGAACACACTTGGAATCAGTCACTTAAGCAATTCTGCATTTTTATAGGGAGGCAAACAAGCAGCATGTAAGATGTCAAAAATGTTTAGAGTTTGGACATTGGACGTATGAATGTACAGGGAAGAGAAAATACCTGCATAGACCTTCGAGGACAGCTCAATTAGCGAAAATTCTTAAAGAAAAAGAAAAACAACTATTACTGCAACAAAGGTAAGATTGGCAGAATGAAAATGCCTAGTTTATTAATGAAAAGGTGACTTTGTATGTGGGTGGGAAAGATGGTGTCCTAGACCATTTGCTGTCATCTTTTCTTCCAGACTCTGTGATGCTTGCTTAATATTAAAGCCATTTTGTATGTTAGGTGGAATATGTGCACTTAGGTCCCACAAAATTAAAATGTTGATCGTTAACACCTGCTCATCTGAAATACACTTAAAACTTTTTTGGCTTGTCTGAAACAAAAAAGTGCATTAAGCTAAAGTTAAAATAGTTGGAGACTTTTTTGTAATGGAATACTGTTCCCGAATTCCTTGGTTACTTGGTTTCATATGTTTATGTGCTAGTACAAGGAGGTTGGTGTGAAGGCTGTAAACGTATTTATAACAATGAAGCAATCCTTTCACTTCTGTATAGGTTTGCTGTTAGACTGTGCAGTTAAAACCTGGTCTTCTGGATATGACCTGACAGTGGATCTGTGCCAGCACAGCTCTTGTATGCTGCTCATTATGAGCTGTAATGGTTAAACAGGTGAATGAAAGTTGGATTATCAGGTGTTTTTAACTCTCAAGTGTAAAGTAAAACCATCTCACTAAATTGCATAATTATTTCCCTTTTTGACATTGCAGAAAGTGAAAGATACCTGCAGCTAAACAGAAAAATCTAAGCAAAATTCTGCATTTGTGTAATGTGATTTCCTTTCCACTTTGCTCTGTGAGTACGCTTTAATGCTTCCCCCAAGTTTAATAATTGTTTTAGCAAGCAACTCCAGAGGACAAAGAGAAAAATAATGTAGCAAATGAGTTTTCCATTAAATTCTGTTCTGCCATTGCAACTCAGATTTAGTTATGGTAGCTGAAGAGTTGTTGTCTCTCTCCTGCTGAGGGAGAGTATCATTTACAGCAGCTAAAATTGTTGAGGACTTGGAAACATACCCTCTGTTGCTGCCACTTGCAGCTCAGTAGGTCATTCCAGCTGCCAGGATGTGAGTTATGGAAGAGTGCTCACACCTTTTGCTCTGTTATCTTAATGGGGAAAGAAAATGGATGGTAACCTCTGGCTGAGAGGTCTGATTTGACTTCATCAGCTGTTCAACTGAGGCAGCAATATGAATCAGAGTGCTGAAATACTGACTTAAGTGGAAGCCCATTAGCTTGTGTTGAGTGACATAAAATGTTTGATTTTTGAAATTAATTTTGATCCCATGAGTAATTCTGAAGCAATTGTAATCATAAGAAATCAGGAGCGCTTAGGCTATAGAACTTGTTCCATTCAGAGCAGAGTTTGGAAGAGTTCTTCAGGGACTCAAGATTTTAAAGACAAAGATTGAATTTAAGACTCGGATTATTTCCTTGTTCCTTTTCTGCCCTATTTCTGTTGAATTCTGCAGGTTAACATTGGAGGATAGTGAATTGAGGGTGAAATTGCTTGTTGCCTGGCCATTGTGCTTGAGTCCATGTATGGGATAATTTTATATAGGAGTTACAGGACTGTCCAGTGTCTGTCATGAATGGAGTTTTTTGAGCTGTAAGACTTAACAGTCCACAGTGCAAGAGGTAGGTGGCGTGAAAAGTCATCTCATAAAAGGAAGACTAAGTAATCCTTCGATGGGAACAGTTTTTAATCCTGGTTAAACTGGGCTGGATTCATAGTGGTTACATAAGCATAAGCTCTCTGAAGCTCCTTAACTGTGCCATGAGGTATCCAGTTCCTCAGGTGCCAATGTTACACTTTCAAGGATGAAGCTTATTCTTCATAGAAAGAACGACTTCCTAGGTCACACTTTTACTTTTTGTATAGCTTGCTTTCGAAGGTTATTTCTTGTCTGCAGAGAAGTTGGGTCTCCTACAGGTCTGCTTCACAGTATTTGTATCATCATCTTTAAAGACCTAATAATGAATCATTAACCAGAAGGCAAACATAGTCTAATAAGGTTAATATTTACTTTTTGACAACTGCACACAAGATTTTTCAGCATTAACTCATTTCAGCAGTTGTTCCAGGATCCTTCTGTTTGGGCAGTGTTGACCCCACGATTCTGATGGACATTATGGAGGTTTTGCTTACTGGCATCAGTAAAGCCCACTGCTTGCCTGTCCTAGAGTAGGAGTTGGGAGGGGAGGAAAGGTGAAAAAATGCTTATTCCTTAGCGATATTACTGCATTGAACCAAAACCAGGATGCCTGAGTCTTATTTATGGCTCTGAAGACAGTGTGGTGCCACAGGGAAAGCGACCAAGTGTCACGAAGCAGATCTGTTTGACCTACAGGGGACTGACCCCTCTCAGTTGCGTAGTTCCATAGAGTAGGGAACTCCTATACTTATCCGTACGTTAAACGCTAGAGGGAGGCATAGAACTGTGCCAGGGCAGCCCGGGTTATTCACACGCTGAATTAGGTCCCGTCTTCTAAAAGGTGCTTTGGGATCTAATTCTGTTTACTCACAGTGACTTCTCTTACCTGTGAAACACCTGGTTACCTATGGTAAGGTTATAAGACCTACAGGAGGGATTATAATTTGGTTCGAAATTTAAAGATCAATGGATCTTCCTCTTGCCCACAGGAGATAGTGGGGAGTGTGGAAAACTCTTCTGTGTAATTATAATATTTTCATACCATATGTATGAAAATAAAAGAAATTGAAAAATCTCATTTTTGTGGCATACAAATGGCATTGAGTACTTTAATTGAAATACAGTATAGTTTACACTTAACGCTTTCTTCTTTTTACCCTTTTTCTGGAGCCTTTATCAACACATACTGCTGTCTAATTTCTAAATGAAATATATTTACAGTTTTTACTTTTATTTCTGTGTATTTAAGATGGCTTCCAATAGTAGGTTTCAGTTGAGGAAAAAGTATCGTGGTTCATGAAAGAACGTACAACTTCCTCATACATCAGTGTCATGTTAAGCATGTTGTAAGTATATGATGAGGGACTACTGTTATCACATGTATGTTCCAGGTTGAATTAATGTGCTATATATCTGCAATGCATTGAGAAGAGTATGTGACTGGTGCGTTTGACTGAAAGAATTTTATTCTCTTAAAAAAAATCCAGAAGTGAAGACTGTTTAAAAAAGAAAATCCACTAGTGTCTTGTTAAAAGAAACTTTCTTTTGTGTCATTTACCACTAAAACTTTCTGTGAGTGTATGAATACATGGGAATCTGAAAGACAAATAGCTGGAAAGCATCAATATAAATAGATTGTTCTGTGTCTTTTTGTACGTGAAAGAAATACCTGGTGAAAGCTATAGACTAATACAGTATTTTACCCTTTATTTCAATCAATTCAGTTATTGCTAAATATAGGTACACAGAACTTTTTTCTTGTATCCTTCTCTCCTCTGCTTTTCCCATCCCAAAATGTTGTATTCCATATAATATGAAGAAAAGAGTAAAGAAGAGTAAAGCATACGTAACACAGGAAATTAGAGGTGAATTGCTGCTTTTTTTTTTTCCCTGATTTGTAGGTATTGTTGTTTTTCTGGTTTGAATAGTGATTGAAAATAGATGCCAAATGAACTTTGGGCGGTGCGGCGCTCTGCCAGTGGGATACCAGTTTTCTAATATTAACCTCAGCTCCACTGTGCTGCTATTTATTTAGTTTTCCTACTGCATTAATCAAAGCCATTGTTTTTCCCCCCCCTTAATTAGCACTGGAGAAAGTACTGCAGAAAGGAAGACCAAGAAAAAAAGGTATGTGGGGAACGATGACAAACTGTGCAGCTGTTTCAGTGTGTGGTCTTGCACTGAGTATTGCAGCAGGCAATTTGGAAGGGCTGTGTGGGGAAAGTCAACATTGCAAAGACAGTTTTGATTTTACTGCTTTTAGCCTGTTACAGGCATTTGTATGACAGACATTTGGAGAATTTCTACTCCCCCCTGTCCAAAACATCTAAATTCTCTGTCCTTGGCTCTTCTCCCTGCTGATTGTCCTATCTCTATGTGATCTTGTTTTAATAATAAAAATCTTCCTATTTCTGCCTCAGAGTTCATCAAGTGTATTTTAAACAACTGTGCAAGAATGGCATGCTGTTTTCTACTCTGTAATCACTCCACCTACCCATCCTGCTCTTCCTTTTGTTGTTTTCATTCCCTTCTCATGGCAGCTGTCTCTCTCTGAAGCTTTGTCTAGAGAATGAAATAAAGCATCTAAAAAAAAAAAAACAAACCCAACCCCAAAACCAAACAACCCCCTCGAATCCCAGACCAAAACAAAATCCAGGAACTAAACCTCCCTTGCCCCAAGTACTAATTGGAGCCAAGAACTCTTTCTCTTTTGACATTATTTCTACTTCACTTTGCAGTAACGTTTGCTTGGGAATCCACAATCCGCTTCTGCCTTTATTAGCAAAACCCTTTCAGGAACAGCTAGAGCCCTGGCTGTAATACTCCCGCTAATCATGTTATGAGTTTTACTTAAGGGGCATGTCTGTACAGGAACACCCTCATTATCTCTTTGCATTTAGTTGACTGTCCTCTGTCTCTAAATCTGATCTCTTAAAAACAGTTTTCAGAAGATTTTTAAAGACAAGGCCTTTTGTTTTGTGTGGCAGTCATTAAATAAGCCACAGCAGTTTTTTCAAACATGTCTTCATTTTAGGCTATCATGTGGAATGCGTCTTTATTGGAATACTCTTGGTGAGTGTCCTAGTTCTACTATCAGAATATGTTTTATCAAAGGCTCCTTTATCAGTAGTGTCCATTTATTGTTGGAGTTACTTAGGACTAGTGAGCTCATAAATTAACTGATTTCTAACCAATGTAGTTCAGACCTCTTCCTCCCTCAGCTTTCTCATAAGCTGCAGTTTTCTACTTGGCATAATGATTTTCAGAGTATTTGAGCTCTGAACCAATGCAAAAATGAAGAGCAAAAGGATTTATGGGGGAGGGAGTGGTTTGGTCACTTTTTCCTTAAAATTTTAAAACTCCTCCAGGCTTGAATTGTTATCCTGTTTTTATGCAAGCACCGAATCCATCAATATAAATTCCTTTCCAGATTGTTTGCTATGTATATTTTTGTTATGATACAGGAAGAATTAAATGCAGAAAATTCAGTGAAGCATTATCATTGAATATATAAGTTCCAGATTTAAAAAAAGAAAAGCAAAAGTTAGGGTTCTGGCAGTAGTGAGCACTAACCTTTTACATAGTTTATGTTTGTTTTGATATAAACATTAATAAGTAAGCTACAGGCTTAACCAGAAAAACAGGAACAGGCAAAATGGGTGTTGTACAATCTTGTGACCTCAGGTGACACAGAGCTGTCTTCTGGGTGCACGTTGGCTTCAGTGTTCCCAGACGGCATACTTTGGTTATTAACTGAAAGCCCACCTTATGCTTGGATCACATATAAATCTACCTGTCTGAAGGGTAAAATCATCTCTTAATTCACTTGTTTCTTCAGGCACCCAGCTGTGATTGTGCCCAAAATTGTAGATTTGATTTAAGTAGCAAGTTTAAAATCCCCTGGGGTTGTTAGATGATTGCAATAGAATTAGAAGGGACAAAAAGTCTGAGAGGCGTGATAGTATGTGTTAGAAAACGCAGCAGTTGTTCCACGACGGGTGCATGGAATCATAGAAGATATTAATGTTTGTGAGCTTGTTTTGAGGAGAATGAATGCTTGTCTCCTGGAGAAATTTTGTACTTTTACAGTGGTGTAGTAGATCCAAAGATCTTAGATCTACCAATCTATAGCATCTGGCTTGTCACATTACCTAATTAGGACAAGGGGAAGTAAATGAATTTTACTTTCTGCCATCTCCATCCTCCTGTAACTACCAACAGGCCATGTCTTGCATCACCTGAAAACAATTATCTGCTTGTTTCTTCTCTTGTAGATCTAGCTATTGCTTTCCTCTAGGAGAAGCAGTATTAATTGTTATATTCTGATGTTTCTGTGAGTGGGTTTCAGATTATAACCTGAATAGTGGAGGTCCATAGACTGCTTCTGTGGATTCTGTAAAAGGTGATTAGGAAAAGAAAGTTCAAAGTTATCATTCAGATCCTCTGACTGATTCTTGTCCATACAACTGTTTAAACTACTAGTCCCATTTTTTTTTTGTTTTCCTTGTTTTAAGACTAGTTTTTTGCCAACACTAAGTCTGTACTTAACCAGCCCTTATGGATTTATCTTTAATAAATAACCATTGTGTCTGCATGCGCAGAGATAACAGATTACAGATGTACTACAAAAACTTCAGTGGTTCATAGCTTAATACATGCATCTAGATTTGTCAGCTGACATGACCATGGCTGATACAATGAAAAAACATTACTCTTTCTCTAATAGCCTTAACATAGGCATTTCCTGAGTTGTATTTAACCAAACCCTCTGATTAAAACCTACTACATTAATTTTCCAATGAAAAGAAGATTCTGCGTTGTTATATCTAGTGTTTTTGCATGCTCTTTGGTTGACTTGGCAGGAAGCAGGGTGAATTAGTACTTTTGCACTTTGTTTGGAGAAAGATCTATGGGAGAGTTTAATTGTACTTTCTTGGAATTCATATTGCCTAATCGGAGACCTTGATCTTGAGAAAAATGGCCTCAGTAAGGGCTAAAAATGAAAAAAAAAAAAAAAAAATGCAGAGGATACAAAAATCCACTTTGCTGTGTTCATAATTTTGTCTTTATCTTGGACTGTTTCCACCCCTTCTCTTCCACCCTGAAAACATAAGCATCCTGTAGTGGCAGGTAATTTGGGTTCTTTTGCCAGGAGTAATCTAAGAACAGTTTCCGTTGAGTACAATTCTGACATTTGTGAAATCACTGATGAAACTTCCACCAACTTTCACATTGCCAAAATTTCATTCCTTATTACAGCGTTGTGCTAGGGAACTGATCTTGGTTAATTTTTCCCTGAGGCTTTAGTAGTGCAGGACATTCATACTTCTCCTGCAGCCTTGTTCTTCTATTTAGCCAAGTCAGTAACAACACTCGTCATTACTATGCACAAGATCCTTGCCAGCTTTCAAACTTAACCTTTGTCTGTAGTCCTGTTTTGGCTTACTTCACGTACGTGTGTTACTCTGCCCTTGCTTAAATGGCCAAAATACATTCATTCAGAATCAGGGGGGGCGGGCAAGCATGGGAATTTGTCTTTGATTGTTGGGCCTGGAAATTTTCAGACCAAATAATTGATCTTTGGATTACAATACAGTATAAAGAACACTGTGTAGTGAATGCTGTCTCTAGCAGGCCTGTTCTCATCTGTGTATTTGCTTTCTTTCAGATCTAAAAGTGTGACCAGTTCCAGCAGCAGTAGCAGCGCCAGTTCGGCTAGTGATTCCTCATCTGACAGTGAAGATTCTTCTACCTCCTCTTCTTCTGATGACAGTGACAGTGATGAGAGCTCCTCTACTTCCTCATCCTCCCCATCCTCGAGTAGTACTTCCTCTTCTTCAGAGTTCGAATCGGATTCTAGTTCCTCCAGCAGTAGCAGCAGCAGCACAGACAGTAGTTCTGATGATGAGCCACCAAAGAAAAAGAAGAAGAAATAGTGTGGTTCAGTCTAGAACTGTTGTTTGGTGGATGATAACACTCTTCAAAGATGTTTTGAGCACATGGTTGCCAAACAGTTTAAGTGGTCAACATTTCTACTGCTAAAACTTTCTAAATGTTTTGCATAGTTGTTCATAGGACACGAAAGGTATTAAATGGCATGTGAGACTTACTGAAAGAGTATTTTTGTGGCTTATCCTTTGATGGAAAATTTTACTTTTTTAGTTCAGAAATCTATCATCAGATTTGTTTATATGAGCTAAGGTCCAGTAACCTGGATGTTTACATGCTGGAAAGCAAAAGCTTTTTATTGCAGATCATGCTGTGCATCATATGCTACTACTCTGTTTATGACAGCTTCACTTACATTTAGAAAATCCTCTGAACTGTTAGAAGCAAAAGTTTTACACTGCTGGCTGTAGAGCACTGTCATTGCTGAAATTGAATGCACAATGTTGCACACAGAGGGCCTTCCATCTCACTGTTAACAAATGTATTATATGCTGCTGAGCTTTTTTTCTGACGGCTTTTCCTGATGCTTCCAGGTCGAGTCTTAACTGCAACATAAAACTTTAAATACTGTTCATTTGTTAATGATCAATATACTACTTGTACTGTACAGAGGCTTTAGTCTTTTCAACTCGCCTGTTTCCTTAGCTCATGTATTTGTAGTATTTTCTGAGACACGGAGTGTCTCTTGCAGCAATGTCTGTGTAAGAAAGAGGAGCAGTGCACAGTGGAAGAATTATGACTGATGCTGCTTAGGAGTTTCATCTTTGTGCCTTTTTTTGTAAATTAAATGTATCCTAGTGAGAGAAGGGCTTGAGTGGGTGTTTTTCAGAACTCCATTAGCTTTCCATACAGAATATGGTCAGTAAAACCAGAGAAATAGTAGCAACAAACAAAAATGGGCACTATTTTCAAGGAGATAAGAAAAAGGCCATTTTCACTGGATGCTCAGTAAGAAAAGGAGTCGCCTCTACATAGAGGTCCCAAAGGAAAGTGTTTCCCTTTTGATATTTTTGCAAAAAATTGTTGTTTAATGCAAGATTACCAATCTGTGTTGTTGGGCACATGGTGACTGGCATTATAGTCTGCGGTATAATCAGTCCATTATTTTTATGTAATAGTGTGTACGTGTCTGTGAAAATTTGGCATGGGAGAAGCAAGTTAGTGGGGGGGGGGGGAAGCAAAATCCAGACATACTGCAGAACAAGTATTGCTGGTTGCAAATTGAAAGTTATTTGTTCTTTTGGTGGATTGAAGCAGTTGGCATTAGTATCTTAATTTGTGATGCAGTCTCCTAAATTTCTTATTGTTGGAGTGCCCTTTTTTGGGGAGGGGGCATCACATGTGGAAGAATTCTTAAATATCTTCGTTTAGGTAAAATATAGTAACTAAACTATTTTTTATATTTTTATGGAAAAAGTAGTGTGTAGAATTACTTTTGAATAAACTGTGCTTATTTAAATGTTTGAAAATATGTATGTTGTGTGTGTTAGTCTGTAATCATTACTGTGTTTTACAGAACACTCTGCAGACTGTAAATAAAATTACCAGAAAATTGTTTAAGTCTTCTTGAGTGAATGTACCATTTAATGGGAAAAGTTAATAAATTATTAAACACTAGTTGCTAAGTTCATGCTTACTGCAAATCCAAACATAAGTGATGTAGTAGTAAAGCGTGTGTGTGGAAGCCTTTTGGAGTATAGGACTTCTTACAGCGCAGGGTTTAGGGCCATCTCAGCAGTTCCAGCCGGCCACAGGTGGCGATTGAAGCGGGCGTGGTGGTAAGCTTGCTGTCCGCGATCCCTTAGTTGTATGGGGACTGCTGGAAGAGGGGTGCGGAGCCTGTCTGGGTGGAGGTCCCATGCTAGGAAGAATATAGGTTTAGCTCAGTTGGTGGTGAGCTGGCCAGCAGCAGTGTGGATGTGCAGGGGGATTGTGATGAGGAACAGGCGGTCGTTCAGAAGGGAGAGGATGATGGATGAAGGCTCATCCTGTTAAGACCACGTTGTACATTCATTTCTTTAATGCTGCTGGCGTTTGTGTGTAGATGGTTTTGTCAGAAGTGCACTGCTTCACACAAGTGTATTACTTCTCCCCGTTAAGTTGTCTCTGCCAAGAAAAGACAAGTTTAAGATTGTTAGACAACTACTAAGTACTAAAGCTAGTCATTAAATTCAGAGGGTTGGTCTCTTCATACATCTGTTTTGTTTGGTGTCTACTGTCAGACAAACTGGGTCCATTCACAAGACAAAAGGAAATGCGTGTGTATGCTAGGTTCTGTCAGCAGCAGCTAGGATAAGGTAACGTAATTACAGATGATACTAAGGAGACCTTAATTCAACTTCTGGTCTGCTGTTGGCTGATGAGTGGAGATTCAGAGAGATGGCTTACTGCTTTTACTGCATATCTGATACTGCCAACTGCTGATTAAGTCTGAGACCAACCATAAGTCCCTCTGTACTCAGATTTTTTTTTTAAATGTTTAATTTCAAAGACAATATTTTTGTTGGTTTTTTAATTGCCCTTTCTGTTTAATTTGTCTCTACATATTCTTATTTTACAGAGTAAAACCTATCAGCCTGTCAAGAGCCTTGCCATCTTTCACTAGATCACATCCTGATTTCTTACTGGATGCTTTGATTCAACCTTTTTTCAACGGGAAAGGTGTTTCTTTAAATACTGTCTTCCAAAGCTCTAGGTTAAGTACAAAAGATCATGAATTCTTTTTAAAAACCCCACTAACTAGAAATTATTATACTTACTAAGCAGTTACATGAGACCTGTATAGCTGTGAACAGCCTCAATTTTAATCCTTCCAATTACAAGTAAAGCTGCCATTGCTAATTGAAGGGAAGCAATTGATGCAGTCTGGTAGAAAAACAGCCTCAGGAAAAGGCATCACATTTCAAGGAGAAACACTGGGAACTGATGGGAGAGCAGAAGAAGGGAGAGACAACCTGATCTTCTAGTCCAGGCCTTTATTAAATCAAACATCTGTCAGTCAGGAACAGGTTTTTGGGTGCCCTCAATGAAATCGCGTTATACAGTCTATTGTGGATTGATGGGTTTATTTACTTTTTGAGGGAGGAGTCCTTAATAAATAGGGCTTTTGCTATCAAATGGATTTGCTTTATAAAGAAACAATTCAACATACCTTAACCCCATGGGTTTAATTTGCTTTATGAAATTATATTTATCCAAGCTCTGCCTTTAACCAGACGCTGAGACATCAGTTGTGTCTGAGGCAGACCTTCACAGCCTAATTTTGTTAATCAAGATGTGTAAGGTGGAGGGGTAATACAAAACATTATACCAGAATACGCTTGACTTTTGAGATTTGGTATACCAAAAATGTCACTGGCAGAACGTAATTTTAGAAACATCATCGAAACCTGATAGGAACAGGGTATTTTTATTATTTTCTGTTCCTTTCCGTTATTTACAGTACAGTGTTACTTTCTCAGAGAGGCTGCCTGTGCCTTCCCTGCCCCTGTAAAGGAGGGAAGTTAGAGGTGCATTTAATTTTCAGGCAGGTCGAGGTTCCACCCCAATTTGATCCTGTTTTGTGTCGTAGTGTTGGTCATGTTTCGGTGTCATAACAAACTTCAGATTTCACTGCCAGTTAAAATAGTTCTGAACTGTTTGAGATTGGCTGTAGACTTAAAACTATTATTGTGCCTTTTTACAGCATTTTTCTATGAAGGGTCTCTGCAATTGTAGTATCAGGGACTGTATTTTTAAAAGAAGATTTAGATTCTGGAGTTTGTTATTAAAAAAGGGTTTTTTTTGCACCATTCTGCTGCATTTTACTCACATATTTGAAACAAATAATAAAGTTTTACTTTTTAAAATATGAACCCAAAGTAGAACTATGTTCTAGTACATTTTAAAATCAGTTTATGTGGAAGGAGTAGTTTTTGTTTAAATTAAAAATGTTTATGTAGTATAGTTGTAAGTTTTTAAAAAACAGGCTTTTTGGGACATTATTTTTAAAGCCAATTTTGGAAGTTTTGTAACATTGCCAGGTAATGGGCTTGGCTGCAGGGAATCCCCTGTGAAGCCACTTGTGTTTCTATGGGTCAATCCCAGTTCTGAATGCAGTGCTCAGATCTGCTGCTTTAGGTCAAAAACCGGCAACACAATGCTTGGCTGAGATGAAAAACTGAATTATAAACCAAAGCAGTGAGTTGCACAAAAGAGTAAGAGTGGTTTGAGAACAAATCATATGAACAAGGCTGGTGGGGAGCGGCTGAGGGAGCTGGGGGTGTTCAGCCTGGAGAAGAGGAGGCTGAGGGGAGACCTTATTGCTCTCTACAACTGCCTGAAAGGAGGCTGTAGCCAGGTGGGGGTCGGTCTCTTCTCCCAAGTAACAAGCGATAGGATGAGAGGAAACGGCCTCAAGCTGCACCAGGGGAGCTTTAGGTTGGATATTAGGAAAAACTTCTTCACGGAAAGGGCTGTCAGGCCCTGGCACAGGCTGCCCAGGGCAGGGGTTGAGTCCCCATCCCTGGAGGTATTTAAAAGACGGGTAGACGTGGTGCTCAGGGACATGGTTTAGTGGTGGGCTTGGCCGTGCTGGGTTGACGGTTGGACTCTATGATCTTAAGGGTCTTTTCCAACCTTAATGATTCTGTGAGTCTGTTCTATGAAATCTGCCATGTACGATGGCAGCGAGATGGGAGGGCTGGTGCTGGGGGCGGCCGGGGCTCCGGGGGGGCTTTTAGGAACGAGGAGAGACCCTGAAATAATTCTTCAGAAAAATTGAGTTCGGTTTCCGCGCATCTGGGCACGCTGTGGAGAGCGCTGGGCTTGGAGCTGTTTGTGGATCGCTGCTGACGGTTACTTTATGTCCTGTCTTGCACGACTTCGTGTTCAAGTTGTCAAGTAACCCCTGGGAACGCGGCGGGAGGGCGGGCGGGCAGAACGAGGCGGCCCCGCTCCGCCGCGGTGCCCGGCTCACGGCGCGCAGGGGGCGGTTTAACGGGATGGGGCCGACCCCGACCCCGCCCGCCGCCGCCAGGGGGCGGAGCGCGCGGCCCGCGCCCTCCCCGCCCCCTGCCACGTGACGCCCGCCGCGGGGGAAGGCGGTGGGGAGGGGCGGGGCGGGGCGGGGCGGGGGGGGGGAGCGCGCGCGGCCCGCCTCCCCGCTCCGCGGGGTCACGTGCTCGCGGAGTCCCCCGCCGGCGGGTCACGTGAGCGGCGGCGGGGCTGCGGCGGCGCGGGGGCTGCCGGGAAGCGCGAGTGCCCGGCTGCGGGAGGAGCCGCGGCCCGGCAGGACGGGCGGAGGGAGGGAGGGAGGCCGGAGCCGGGCCAGGGGCCGAGGGCCGCCGAGGCCGACGTCGCCGGCCCTCCCCGACCTCGCCTCGCCGCCAGCCCGGCCCCGTCCCGCGATGGAGCCGCGGGACCCCTGGGGAGCCGCCGTCGCCGCCTCCCGCCTGTGAGCCGCTCCCCCTTCCCCCGGGCCTCGTCCCCCCGCCGGGGGCCGGGCCTGCCCCTGCGCTCCCCGGGCGGTCGGTGACTCGGCGGCGGCGCCCCCGCTCCCTCGGGCCTCTTCGCCCGTCCCCCCCCCCCCGCCCGGCGGGCCGGTGGCGGCAGCCAGGAAATGGTCCGGGCCTAGCGGAGCGGCGAACGGAGGTGAGACGCGGCCGGGGGTGGGGACGCGCCGGGGCCGGCCGCGGGGCAGGGGGGCCCGCAGGGGGGCCCGCCGCGACCGGCGTCCCCGCTGCGGTCCCCGCCGGCGGGGGGAAGGGCAGGATCCCGGTAGCGGCCGCCGTCGGAGCCCGCTCTGCTCCCCCCTCACCCCCCCCGCTCACTTCTCGGGGAGCTTTCCCGGCCCGCCCTCCCAGGCCCGGAGCCGTCCCTTCCCCGGCCGCGGCCCGGCTCTCGGAGCCAGCGGTGCCTGCGCCGGCCCCGTCCCCCCACCCCCGCCCCGCCGGGCTGCGGTTGCGGGCGGTTGGGGTCGCCCCTTCCATGGCGCATCTCTCCCGCTTCAGACCGCGGTGTTTCCCCGCAGAGGAGTGCCGCGCCGAGAGGAGGCACGCAGCCGGTGGGAGCGGGGGTGGGCGGCTCTGCCTGTCCCGGCCTGTCCCTCTCCCTGGAGAGCAAAACCCGGGTGGCCCCCGGTACAGCAGACATCTGGGATGGTTCGTGGTGCTGATGGGGCCGGCGCATTCCCCTCGCTTAGCTGCTGGGTTTAATCCTTTTCCAGTAAGCGACGTCAGGGCTTTGTTCCTTCCCCTTTGCTCTCTGCCTTTTAGGCCCCGAGCCGCCCTGGGGATGGAGCGGGAGGGCCGGGTGCTGCCGTGGCCTAGGAAATGGCTTCGTGTGGGTGCTGCGGGAGGAGGGAGGCTCTCGGGGTCACTGACAGGCAGTAGCATCCTCCTTGCGAGTGACTAGATAGTTGTTACGTAAAGCATCATCCCTGCTGAGGATTGTGTTATACTTTGTAATCAAAAGAGCGATCGCTTAACGTTTCTGGAACCTGGGCTGACAAGTGCTTTTTTTTTTTTTTTCCTTCATTTTTTCTTTTTTTCCAATGAACAAAACAAAGCAAGAAAGTGATGAGACGTGTAATACAGATATCGGTGCTTTCAGTTGCTGTGTCTTTCATTCTCTTCTTGAAATGAGAAAGCGGTTAACTTCATTTAGGGGGAAAACTGAGAGTGCTTATACCCCTATCCTAAATACGGCCTGAAAAGCTGATGTTCTAAAGAAAAGGGAGCTCTGCTTAGCAGGTGTGGGCCCCTCTATTTCACAAGCCCGTCTCCTCGGCTTATTACGGTCTTCTTTGATTGTTTACTTATGAAGGCTCTGACGGTTTTAAATGTTCACATGTTTCCACTGATGTCAGTCAGGCCTCCCACTTGCCTCTGTGTGAGCTGAACAGGCACTTACTCAGCATCAGTAGTCTTTGAAATTAACTTGTTCTGCTCAAGTCTGTATTTTATTTGTCACCTTATTGCCAGCTCCCTTCTAGCTACTGCACTTGTCATGGGTATATTTCTAGTTCCTTACCTTTCCTTAAAACTTCTGAATACTTCTCTCAAGTCACTGTAACACAGTGCTTTGCACCCCGGGGGTGTTATTGCGAAATACGGTCTAGGCAAGTGCTTTGGAGGAGTGGTTGTAGACTTGATTTGTCATTTTGTTATCTTCTCTAATGAGAGAAACATTATTAAACTCACAGCGCTACTGTTGTGTCGTCTGCCTCAGCAGGGTGTGATATATACAGTCTTAGTCATGTACGTACTGCATATGGGTATTATACTG
Organism: Platalea leucorodia; assembly: GCF_965183815.1. Classification (NCBI taxonomy): domain Eukaryota; kingdom Metazoa; phylum Chordata; class Aves; order Pelecaniformes; family Threskiornithidae; genus Platalea; species Platalea leucorodia. The sequence goes on along the minus strand of NC_138833.1, from coordinate 16,172,746 downwards.
GAGTTGTACAATGGCTCGTAATGGTAATTGTGCAGTTCTTGTTGGTCAATAACAAGAAAGAAAATTTTACCCTTTGGCATTATTAATATCTTGGCTTTATTAATGTATCAATATTAGTTTTTAAGATTCCCTAACTACTATACAATGCATTTACAGCTTTGCACAAGAGCAAGCTCTCCTCTGTTGAACAGTTTTAACAATCATGAAAGAAAACAGTAAATTTCAATTCTAGTCTCAAAAACGGTTTCAGGTTCCTTTAAACGTCTCTGTGCTTCTCGTTTTATGACTTTTCTCCTATGTCTCAAACATTGAGAGAGCGAGGCTGAGCTCCTGGGGTAGGTTTTTGTGCAAGAAGGTACACAGCAACAACAACAACAAAGTAGTTCATATCGGTTTATTTTGCGTTCTTCCCAGTTATAATGATCTGAACTTGATAAAGCATGATAAAACTTCAGTGAAATATTACTTGGATTTCTAGATTGTCTTTTTAGTAAGCTGGAATGTACAAATGCTTTTGCATGGTTATGACCCAACCATTTAATGAGAAGATGCCACATATTTTTATCTGCAAACGCCATGCACTTTGTGTTGTTCAGGTTTTGTAGATAAATAGTTGCAGCAGAAATCTGTCCTGACGTTACAGTTGGTAGATAACAAGTTGGCACGTACACGGTAGTTCCTTCTTCCTTTTCTAGCTCAAAGCTGCTGGCAAGGATGTTCTGCTGCACTTCTGTTTTCCACCGTGGTTGCTCCTGGATGTCGGATGTGACTAAAGACATATATGACTTGTGCGGTGCTGTCTGAGAGAGCAGTTCACAGCATCTTTTGAAGCAGACAGGGGACTCTGTGACCAAGTGACGGTGAAACTGCTGTCACCCCCGCCACATATTTTCAGTGCTTATGAGAGCTGCCGTAACTGCTCCTATCTCCTTCCGATGCCTCCCTTCCTCTCCTTCCTGATCACCCCCTCTTGTTTTGTGAGGTTTTTTAATCATTACTACTCTTACTCTTTGCTCCAGATCAACAGAAATCTACAATGTTGAGGGTAGAAATATTAACCAGTGATATCTGCGTCTGGGGCTGAATCTTGAGAGTTGAGACATGAAGTCAGCACCTATCCTATAGGCAGATTTTGTCCTTGTTGGGCATAGGGAAAGAGTACGAGCATCTTTCAAGAGGCCGCCTCTACCAGCGGCAATGTGTACGTAGAGCTGGGAGGAAAGTTAGTCGCACAGTGTTGTATTTGGGGTCTACCTGTCTGAGGATGTAAGAACAGTCTTGAGATTGTAGTGAGTCTGAGGTTTCTTTTCTGCTGCAGTAATTGTTCTCGGCCACATAATTTCGGATTGTTACTCACATGTGGTTTGTTCTACAGGCGTGTTTCCTTTCATGTTACTATAGTCTCACCTCCAACAGAAGCTAAGAAATAACTGCACTTGAGTCCACCTGTCTTGTGATTCAATTTTAACATCTGGCTTGGAGTTTGTATCAAGAAAGAAGCGATGTTGATGTCGTCTTTGCTAGGCAGTGAGAAAAGAATGCCCCAAACTGTGGGGAGATGGAGAGACCGTGGGATGAAGAGGGACTGTCTGGAAATGAGTCAGGAAACTTTAACAGATTACATTTAGATAGAGGAGGGTTAGATGTATGTAAAATATATTGCTAACTGTGTTAAAATAAGAAATCGAGTTCATAGAATTGCAAAACTAAAGATGAAAGAACTTATCTGGCAATTATTCTCTTGCAGGATTGTTCCTTCTCTGCAGTTACTAATGACTAACAAGATGCTCTCCACCTTGTGAAATGATAGGGGTTCTGTCACTGCTTAGGAAGTATAACTGCACAGGCTCATGCTCCTTCCTGTCATAAAGCTTTTCTCATAAGTTTAGTCAGCCTGAATTTTTAAAGTAGTACCGTTCTCTTACTGTGTATTTTTCTCTTGTGGGAATCCAGATATATTCTCTTTTTAGATACTTAAACTACATGTACATATTCCTGTTGAATTAAGGTTTCCCATTTTGAATAATTGTATCGGTGCTCTCTGAAATGAAAATGTGATGTTGTCTATGACTTTTGTAGAGGTGCCTAGCACAGCACATAGCTGCAGCGTAGCACGGCTTGCTTCCTTGCCTGGTTCTGTGCCAGCTTCGTACGTGCTGTCCAAAATTCCACTTTCCCCGTAGCTGTGATATTGTTTGCCTCATGCACTCGTGTCTAATTTGGTGTCTGCCATCTCCCCAGGCCCTCAAATTCTTACTACTTTCCAAGTTTCTTTCTCCAACTTTGTTTCAAACCTCTTTCCCTAATGTAGTGAACTATATTTTCTCCCCAAGTGCATTAGCTTGTAGTTCTTCAAGTTGTCATGTCTCTTGTTCTTACTTGATTCATTAATTCTTGCTGATGAATGTAAAACCTGGTTTATTAACTGGCAATAGTGCCAGGTACCAACAGGAAAAAAAAAAAAAAAGAAAAAAAAATATCTCCTTGTGCTCGGCACTGTACAAACATTGAATAAGAGAAGTTCTTGCCCTGAAGTCTTGAACTAATTTTCTTCTGTTAACAGCTCATTAAGAAAAGTTTTCCTGCACTACTTTCTGTTGAGCTATGGTACCCAGTCCCAACAATACCTCACTAGGCAGCTCATAGCCCCCTTTTATTGAGCTCTCTTTATTACAGTTCATCTTAGTTTTTATTCTTGTCATAACATTTATTGATAATTTACTCGAGCGTGTTGCTTTCCGTGTTTTATAATTAAACAAATATAGAGTGTACTTTTACTAATACTGTAATCCTGTAATGATCATGTTTTTCAGGACAGACCGTTTTATCATTCCAAATCTCTCCCTGTGGATAGGTGTTGTAGCCTGCAGCCTCACAGCAGTCTCTTGCTATTTATTCCCAGTACTACATTGGGGGCATAAAGCCTCGACATAACAGACAACAGGCCAGAATAATGGTGCGGTTCTCTTTAGTGTTAGCACTGTGTTCATTCTCCTGCAAAGGACTGATGTTTCCCCCATTATCTGCAGCTTTCAAGAGTAGCTTTAAAAGATGCATGTCTTCTGGACTGGACTCAAAACTCCTCAGCTTTTAAGTTTAGTGGCTTATTCGTGGCAGGGCAGAAGGGAGCCCTGAAAATGCATGTGCCCCTCCTGAAGCTCCTGGGCGTAGCTCTCCTGGGATTGGGAACAGTATGGGAGAATGTGTCAAACCAAAGTGGGTCCCTGAACTTAGTGCTTTTAAAACTCTGTAACTTTTACTGTATATGGTGTTAAAATGAGAAGGCATCCAGGTTTTGGTATGCTGTAACTTTATAATCTCCTGGAAAGGGAGGTGAGTACTTGGTATCTCACTATAGTTGGATCATAGATTATTTTATTTACATACATTTTCCAATTTTAAGGAAATAATAATAGTATGTTTAATTTTTAGAACCAAGTATTGGGAAAATAGTGTTTCTATCCCATGACCAGTTAAAAAGTACTCTTCAGACAGGAAAAATTGTTTAAACTTGTCCTTAGCTCAGATTCTAAGATTTCACCAAGGTAAAATGTTCCTTATTAGATGTTTTCCTCAACAGTTTTGGTTCCTGCTGAAATTTCCCACCATGGAACAGTTTCTCTTGCCTACTTTTTTATTGAAGTGTAGCAGGTACATGTGAATCTTTGCTTTGAGAGTTGAACTGTGATCTGTGATTGGGCAGTGATGTAAGAAATGAAAGTGTGTTTCAAATATAGAAACCAAATAAATATGAGGGGAACAGAGCAGATGTTTTGTTGCTCTTCTAGCTGCATGTAGTGTGTAGATACCGAGGTAGTAGGCACCTACCCATAGATAGACACGTACTCATAGATAAATGTACAACCACCCTGAAGCCATTTAAGGCAATGTTAGTATAACTGGTCCTCCAGCATCAGAAAATCTGGAAACAACTTGTGATAGCTTTATTTACCCTAGCAGGCAGTTATATTCGGTGCTTTTTTCCTCTTGTGCTTTAGGGATGTGGAGAACAGTCAGAAACGTAGAATGCACTTTCCTTAGCATTAGTGCGATCCTGTTGAAAATGCCTGTTTTTAAATGAATATTTAATATTTATATTGGTTGTCTGCAATATTTTTATATAAATTATGCTTCAAAATACTAAATGTGTACTTCTGTCTATGTCACAGTCTATGCTAACATTACTGTAAAAGCTCAATAGCTGATGATAATTGTGTACCTCTGTACATTCACATGTATTTTTTTTTTGTTTCTGCATTTAATTTAATTTTCAAAAGACGTTAAAGAGATTTCAGTGATGGAAGTGCTTAAATGGTTTTAATTAGGCTTTGATGTGCACAAATCATTAAAGCGAGTAGGATGAGGAGATAAGAGTCCACAATTCTCTTTGTATAGTTTGGCTGCAGAGCAACTAAAGGAGTATTTTTCCTATAGGGGAGGGCGAAATCAAACCAAAAAAAGCCACATCAAAATGGGAATTTAGTTTTTGTGTGATGTTTATATATTTTGTGGGCAGAGGAGTAACCAGAGTTTCTGGAAAAAAAAAATCAGAAATGTGCCAGTCTCATTTTCTAGTGTTCCATTACTATTAGCATAAGCATTTCCTTATTTAAAGATAATTAAAAAATTGTTCGGTCAAAGTCCAAATCTGAAAAATTGAGCCATTAAGATGAAAATTTCAGAAAAAGTGAATGGAGAAACGGATTAAAGGACTTAATGGAGGAACACATAAATTTAATTTAGCAAGTTGTACTGTGTTTTGGTATAAATAAGGACAGTAACCTAATGGAAGTTGCTGTGAAAAATGCTTGATTTTTACAAAGATGTCTTAATATTATTTTATTCTTGTAACTTCAAGGGCCTTGAAGTATGAGGATTGGCCAAGATGAGATAAAATGGACTGATATTTTTCCTCTCTCATGTCTTTTTTTGATGTACTGGGTGGTCCTGTATGGAAAAGAGCTTACTGATAGTTTTGTTTGTGTGTTTTGAGTAGGTTTTTGTCTATTGGGGTGGGGTGGGGGGCTGCTGCTGGTGGTGTTTTCTGTTTGTTTGTTTGAGATTTATCATTAAACCTTCCAGTTTGAATGTGGTTTGTATGTCAGTGACTCATGCTGCTATGTAGCTACTGCGATCCACGCTGGCTGTAGGTGGAAAGCAGTATGGCCACTGTACCTGCTTGATATATTCTTTTAAATTGACTGGTGAAGTTTTGGAACCACTATATTTAATTTTGTCCTTATGATGCTGATAGGATAAATTAGCATCATATTAAAACGTTGATCTAACATTGTGAAAACTATGGTGTAGATAGCCTTTAGAAGACAAAGGGCAAAAAGATTTTTTTTCTGGAGCAATGATGTCTTCTACTGAAATATCTGCACCAATTATATTTAATGAGGAAAAAATACAAGAAAGAAGTTTGTACTGTGTCACCTTCTTAGCCAATAATTACTAGAAATATGTTTTACTAAGAGTTTTAATTAGTAATCTTCAGCTTAAATTTGTTAATCAGTAATAACCTCCTAAAAAAGATATTTTTTTTTCATTTTTTCTCTAATTTCCTCTTTTTTAAGAAAAAAGTTGCATTCTTTTATGGCCACAAGAAGCAAGATCTGTGCCAAATTGACATTTAAAGATGTTTTCATAGTGTCCTCTTCACGTACGTAGTAGGCCCAAATAGCTTGTGTTGGGTTTTTTTTTGTTTGTTCGGGGTTTTTTTGGTAAATCCAATTGCCATGTGCTCTGCCGATGCAGAGAAGCAACGCAGCGTGCGTGGGGGAGCACCGGTGACTGCAGGGACTTGCGTGCGCTGCGTGGCACTCCTCCCGCTCTCTGTACGCGGGACGCGCCAGCATGTATTTATTCAGAGGAATGTTGAAATCCATTCAGTCATGATTTACTGACAGACTCAAAAACTAAAGATGGTCAAAACCAGGTGTGGTTTAATCTTGGTTTCTGTTTAAAAGAAGATGAGTGCAAAATTTGAATCTCATTGGCTGGTATAATGGGGTGATTTCTTGCTAGCAGGAGTGTACTTTGCATTTATACAATTTATTTTAATCCATTATACAACTTAATATTTTTTAAATTATGATGTGTAAGTAAATAGTGAATCATACCTTAAAAAATTAATCTTAGCTTGTACTTAAGAGAATTCAGTTAATTCAGCCAACAATGAGGAGTTGCTGTCTGTGCCAGGTGCCTAAGAAAGGCAACAAAACTGTTTAATTGAAGCTAGTTTGTCCACCATATCCCTGGAAGCTTTAGCAATGAGAAACATTTCTTGCCATGTAATTTCTGTAGCACTTGAAAGCAGTTTTATCTGTTAACAGAGACGTTATCAGGTTTAAGCTTTGTAACAAACTGACACACTGAAAGTCTTTGTATGAACTGAACTGGCCTATTGCATTAAGTGTTTTGAAACTCAACTGAATTTTGACGAGACTTTTGCAAGGTTGCTTGTGTTTTGCTTTAACTTCATAGGAGAAAAAGCTTGACTTCTTCCTCTAGTGGCAAGATTCATTGAGTCTCACTGACTTTAGATTATATATGTTGTTATGATTCTATGTTTTGCATTTTCATGTCTGTCAAGTCTTTTAGCTTATAGTTAAAAATACGTTAGGAACAGCAGTTCAAAACGAGCTTGCACAACACCTTTACTAGTTTATCAAATGCAGAAGTTAAGTTTTGGGTTTACATATCTTCTGCGGAAGATGCTTCATAATTATTATAGTTTGTAATTATCACATCTCTGGTATAACTGCGCGGTCCTCGGGTGACAGCGGGTTGCAGACAAGCGGTGCTGGTGCTCTGTGGGGATGACCACGAAGGCACCGTTTGATTCCTGGCTGCCGTGCCTGGGACCTGGGATCCCTGGGAACAGGGAGCGGCGCAAGGCATGTTCTGTCTGGGGTGTCTTTGGTGGCTCAGTCTCTTTTTGGTGCTTTAATCCGATAGACCTGTGAACAGCATGACTTTTTTGTTTTAAGGCCACATCCAGAAAAGTGAGGAAAAGCTGTAAGAACTCTTGGGGGGGGGAACAAAACAACTTAATGTCATTGGGGCAAAAAAAGGCAACATCATTTTATTAGAAGGGTTTGTATAGCTAAATCAATGTTTATCAACTGTTTTCCTGAAGTAATTGATACTATACTAAATGTCTTGATACTCAGTGACTGCTGAAATTTTTATTTTTTTTCTCAATCTGCTTACAGGGATTATAAAATACAGGTGGCATTTAATAGGTAGATGAAAGGTTAAAACCTTCTGACTTTTTTAACTAGCATTTGTTTGGAAGCATTGCATATCAAAGCTGTGGCTTTCCTGCTGAATTTCAGCTTACCTCTGTAGATAGTTCTGGTCCCTTCCTCTCGCTTCAAATTTCTTTTGCTTTGCTTGCAAATCTTAAATACTCCTCTAGTGGGTTTTTCCAAAGTTTAACTAATATACGCTCTCATCATCTTGGAGTACTTCAATTTAAAAAGAAAGTTTTAAGTTATTGGAAAGTATCCCAGGTCTCAGAGCCATCACGTCATTCACGTATTAATAGCCATTTTTAGACAGGTAGCAAATGGTGATGAATTTGGTAAACGTTTTGCGTACAAGTTAGGGTTGAAAATTGGGAATTGGAGTTAAAATTCTTATTCTCCCTTTTCTGGTACTCAAAATTGTGGATTTTAAGAAGGCTATGGACCCTTCCAGTTTTCAAAATACAAAGCAATCCTGGAAATACCATAACTGCTAATGGAGACCATTGGTGCTATGTGAGTTCAAGCCGTCACTTTTGAAAAGATATTTGCATGCTGACACGTGTGAACTCAGTTGACTTTTTGATGCTTCCCCTCCACTCACTTTGGTTGTTCTAGTAACAGTCTGGAAACATAATTCACTTTCTTGTACTACTCAGTCTTTCTGTAGCATACCTTGAGTGTTTTCCCATGTTTCTGAAGAGAGTTAAATCACAAAATGGTGACGTTCCTTAACACTGGCTAGTCTGCCGACATGCTCTCCAGCATCTTCTGCTCTTGTTTCGTCAGTCATAACCATGCTGCTTGTCAGCGGTTGCAGACAAAGTCCACCTGTGACACTGCAATGCAAAAAACATAGTAATTTAATGAGACTTTTGTTGATTTTGGTTTTTTTGTTTGTTTCTTAGTTTTTTTATTTTTGTTTTAAACAGGTTGCTTATTCCTGCTCTTTAATGCTGATATGACTGTTTTCGGGGCCATGGAGTGTTCAAACTTATCTGTATTTAAAAATAACCCTGCCCCCAAACTACCTATTTTGAACCTGCACAGATTTTCCTAATTCAGCTTAACCAGCTCCAATAAATGGCTGTGTCAGCACACCCAGGAGAGCGGTGCAGGGCAGGAGCGCGACACGGGCTGGGAGCTGCTGTGGGCGTCTGCCCCGGACCAGGGACTTGGAACCACACCCATGCTATACTCTCAGATTTTAAAAATTGCCTTTTGCTTTAAGTACCAAACAGAGCCGGGCACAGGATATATTAATAGCCCCAAAATATTTTATTACTGATACTTGTGTTGTGAAGATGCATGAAGTAAAGGTTGTGTTTAGGAAATAAGCTGTGCTTGAAGGAGCAAGGGGAAGAGGCAGAGATGCTATCGGTATTTATACAGCGTTGTCATGTGGAAGAGACCTTACTTCTGCGAGCAGTTACAAAAGACCTAAGTGGTTTACACAGTGGCAGAATTTATTATCTCAAACCCTGGTGTTCATTTTAGTATGTTATGCAGCAGAATGCGTGAACCTTGGTTGCGATAGGGAGTCCAAGATAAACGTCTTGTGAGACAGTGCAGACAGATGATCTTTCAGTAAGGCTGGAGGAAATGGCAGTTAAACCTGGGTAACGTACGTGATAAACTTTCTCTCTCCTTGCCTCTTCTGTAGTTCTGTTAAGATGGGAGAAGGGTGTGAACCTTGAAATGAATGTGACTTTTCCCTTTTGCCTTTTCACTCTTTTAATTTAGATGGCACCTCATTAAAATATTGTCTACTGTTCCAAATCTTATACAGAGCATGTTTATCAGAGAATTTCTGTGAAGTGAATCCTTTCTTAATCCTAATGCCATAGACTTCATAACACTCAAATGTAATGATGCCTTTTATGAAAGTAAATTAATGTGAGGAAGTCAGAACTATAATAGTAAGATTAATGTTGGATGTCTGAATAACTATTGCTTAATAAAATTTGAACACCAATTGTCTTGGCTTCAAAGTTTAAACAGAAGAACATGTAGACACAGGAATTCAGTTATTAAGTTTCTGCCCAATTAAACTGCAGAATATTGTTGGGAAACAGTATTAGAATATGCTTTGGTTAGCCTGTGTGGACATGAAAAGATTGCATGTAAAAATTTTGTGTTCATGATGCTCCATCTTTGCACTGTACAAATTATAGAATCTGCAGGCGATGGAGAATTGAAAGGATGAGGAGAATGGCGTTGTTCGAGTGTGAGATTGAACTGGGTTGAAGTTTCCTGACTTGAGATTTGCGTGAGAAATAAATTTGTGTTCCCAGTGGATGGCAGAGCTCTGTTGAGTTCGGTCTGCACTGTAGTGCTTTTGGTTTTGTTACCTTCTGAACTATAGGATGTCAGGGCTCGAGCTTCAGATGGTGTTAAAAATTTGAGTATCACTGCCTTGGTTAAGAAAGCCTCGTATCCCTGAACGTAGTTTTGGTATTGCAAGATGAAGCAAATAGAAATGCAAAAACTTGGGAAGGCAACGTTGAAATTGTGCTTTGCTTAACAGCAGAAATGAGCTTTACTTCCCTCTTCTGGCTGAGGCTCGGTTATTGATAACGAGTACGCTGAGGCTTCTCTGTCTTACCTGACTTGGCGTTGTGGTAGGTGCAGAAAATAACAATTTTAGTAGATTATGGCTTTGTTGTATCACAGCGTTCAATCTCGGAGATACTCTCTTCCTTTGAGAGTCAGTACCGCCGCTGTTGGGTCGTTCCTCTGTGGGGTCTCTGCCATCCGCGTGTGCCTTTGCTTTGTGGCAGACAGAGGGACAGTTGATGGAGGAATGAACCTTCCTCTGCTGTTTGCGTCCGCCGAGAGAGGAGGAGAGAGCCAAGGAGCTGTGCTGTCACTTCCTAGACTTCCCTGTTTCTCTACCGTTTCTGAAGAGACAGGACAAAAAGGAGGGACTGAAGTTGATGTCCTGGGAGCAGCTCTGCTCTCTACAAAGAAAAAGAGCTGGGAACTTTGTTTCTGAGAGCCAGGCAGTTGTTGCTTCTTCCTGTCCATAAATGGGATAGAAAAAAGAAAAATAGGTAGAGCCAATAGCCTCAGGTCTGCTTATTTTCAGAGGAGATAGGGACTGTTTCTTTGGAACAGCTCTTTGGGTGGGAGCTACCAGCCTTGCAGGAGTCTGGGGGGTGCAGGGTGGTCCCTTCATGGTTTTCTGTGCCGAACCAAGAATGATCTTGCCATCACGGCTGTATCGTTAGAGCTTGTCCTTGAGAGTGACACAAAATAAAACTGGCGCCTGTGGAAGGTTAGTCAGGGAGAAGGGGGACCAGACATTTTCACTACCCTGTAATACTCTTGCACAAAAATACGGTATTTTAAAGAACGGGTAGTTTTGGATCTCTTGAGATCCCTTGAATAAATTACATCAAACCAATCTCGCAAATTCGTCCTGGATGTAAACAATTTTAAGCTATTTTAGTAGTATGTTTTAGAAATGGACTTTGAACTTGGTTTTAAATGAGCTGGATTGCAGCTGAAGCTAGAAGTGTCCTCCTTAATTTGGCTTCTAAAATCCATTTGCTGGGTGTTAACTTCTGCCTTAGTCAAAATGCAGTCCTTGCTTCTGTGTGCTGAATCTTGTGTATGTTGAATAATATACCCATTTCTCATTAAACAAGTTCAGGTGAGATGTTACACTTACAGAGCCTCTTTAGTTCTAAAGAATCCCCAAGCCCTTTTTCAGTAGTTAGTGTTGAGTTACAAATCATCGCTATAATCCTTAAATCCATCATTGTGGTCTGATGGCTTCTCAAGTAGAAGATGCTGGCTGTCTGATACTTGGGTAACCCGATAAAGCTTTGGGGAGTGAAGGGGGGAATCTGGCAGATAAAACTGAAGAGCAGGATGCAATTATTTGCATCGTCACTTGACTGAGACACTGGAATTAACAACGTGCCCTTACAAAAACTACTGTGAAATTTTTCTCGACTAACGGTGGTGAAGGATTTGTGCTCATTTGTCTAAGAAGCAGCGGCAAGTCCAGGCATATAGTGCTTTCTTGGGGATTTCTGCGGTGTTTCGGAGCTGAGTAGGAAGGAGAAGTGCCTATAGCAATATGCGAGCTCTGCCCTCCCCGGTAGTTTTTATCAAACATTAACCTGACCTAGGCCGACTTGGTTTTTTTATTATTTATTTTTTTTGAGCTCTCCCACCCTCACAATACGTACAAAGGTGATCACATCCAGCTCTTACGGTACGTTCAACAATGATCGCGTTGTTGAGTGTGCAGAAGGAATCCCTGACATGAAGGGTGGGATAGAAACATTTATGTTTATGTTAATGGTGAATCACTGGTTTGTATTTGTAAAAAAGTTATTTTGTAAGAAAGTGGAATACTTTGTTCCTTTGAAACGTTGTTTTTTCCTGTTTCTTGACACATATGACTTATTTGAATTCTCTGTAAATTCTTGTTCTTAGTTTTGTTCCTTATTTCAGTGTTATAAAACTCTATGAAGACAGCTTTGATGATTGTAGTGCTTCTGTTTGTGACATTGTGATTGTCCTTTAAACTGCATCTGGAGAAGCATACTATTTTGTGCAAAACTGTCATTTTAGTAGGAAATGTTTTATTTTTTCCCTGCAGGTTTTTTTTCTTTACCAGAACGTAGAAAGCTAAAAGTTAAGACTATGCACTCACTTTTATGTCATAAGTATTAAATAGTTCTTGGTGACACCCAAGCATGTTCCTGTTTTGTGTGTTGGTGGGGTTTTGTTCATTTTGTTGTTGCGAGGCAGTTATTTTTTAATTTCTTCCTTTTTTAACAGCTCTTATGTGAGTGCATTTGTATTAAAAGCTGACAGAGTAGCCTTTTAGGATTGCATACGTGATTTTAGTGACAGGATTAGTAGCGATGCCATACTCAACACACAAGTTGGGAGAAGCATACCATGCCAACTCCTTAGATGCTCCTTGCTATTCATGGTACAAATAAGAAAAATATTTGAAATAAGTAACAGGCATCTTTGGGAGGGAGTTGAATGCAGCATTAAGGCAGTTTCTGGTATTTTTAAATGCCTTCTGAAAACATCATTTCTTATTAGAAGCAGGATTTCCAGCTTTTTTTTTTTTTTCCTCCTTTTTAAAACAAACAAACAAACAAAACCCAAATGTTTGAGTTGTGTGTGCTTTGCACAGCTGGGTGTTCCCTGCACGAAGTGCTGGATACTGTATGTTCTCTCTGAAGACTGTTTATCGTTCATGGCCAAATGTTGTCAAACAAAATTTGTGTTTCATCACAGCCAGTTAACCGGCACTGGATAAGTGAACTGTTTGATTTCTCTTGCTTATGAAGCCGATTCAGATAGAAAAAAGCCCTTGGGTTAAATAAGGATGTCTTGAAGGAAGTCAAGGTGTTGTAAACATGCTTTGAAGATCCACTAATGCCTGATTGAAAAGTGGTGGTTTTGGATCGCTTTTTGATGGGCTGTGCGTGGAGGGTTCCTCGGGCGGATCTTCACCTTTGATGGTTTTGCCTTACGGTGTCTGGGAAGATGGAGCGATGCTGCTGCTGGTGAGGGTGCTGGTGAACTTGTGCAAGGACAGGCTCTTGGATGCCTGATGTGGTTCAAGAGGGGTGAGAAATAGGCTGTTAGTCCCACGCCTGTACCCAGGGATTGGCCAAGGTCCTCTTTAACAGCGTTGCCAGTAAAACTTTGGCAAAGTGGGTGTGTTGGTTTGTTGGTTTTTTTTGTTTTTTTTTCTTTTTAAACTGAAAGTGTGGTCCAGAAGTCCCATGCCTGGGGTCTGTCCCCCTGCCTCAGAGCTGAGGGAGCGGGAGGTGGGAAGCAGGAGAAGGCTGCAGCAGGCGGGCAGGGCAGCGGCAACGCTGCCATTTCATAACGCGAGTTATAAAGTCCAAGATGATGATGATTGCTTGAGTGAACTCTAGCCAAAGCCATGCCCTTTTTGGATTAAGGATGAACAGAAATACCAAATAGGATTTAGTAAGGTGTTGGAACGAGAAATGAAAATTGTGTTTCTGCTATGGATGATTTGAGTGACGCTCAACTAATTTATTTGCTCACTACATCTAGATCAGCAGTTGACAGTGGTTGAAGAATACGCACAAATGAATTTTGTGTCAGAAGTTTCTGTGAACTTCCTGCTGAATTCCCATCTTTCTTTCAACTCTTGGTATTGAGCTGGAGAAGAGGCATGAGATTTGAGCAGTCAGTTGTCTAGCTAAGTCACGTACTAAACGGGCTGCGTGGAGTACAGCGTGGCTAACTGCAAAAATAATGACTCAAACCATATTGAATTAGACTTTCTAAAAATGGAAATACTATGCTGTGCTTTAGGCCTGTTCTCTAATTTCTTTTAATTTTTGAACTTTTCTTTCCCCAGATGTGGAAATTAAGGTGACTTTGGTCCTTGCTGCGGGAGCATTAGTTTTGTCTCCCTTAGCCTGGCTCTGCTCCTCGTAGGAGTTCACACTTTCGCTCAGGCCTCCCAGGAAGAGGGAAAGGGAAATTATAGCAGGATCCTCTTGATAGCAGCAGGTACAAGTCAACAAGTTCTTCATCTTCCACTTCCAGGCCTGGTGTGCAGGGAGGGAGGAGCAGAGATGCTGTCCTCTTGCCCAGAGGGTGGGGTAGGGGTGGCAGGAGCTTGGCTGCACCAAGCTGCTCTGGGCTCTTTTATCTTGTGGGAAAAGGTTTAAATCTGGGGGGCGGGTGTGGATGTGGGAGAGGGAGAAGCAGTTCTGCCTCCGTGCAGCTCTGACTGCGTCTGCAGCGGTGGTGGGAGCAGCGACGGGGCAGAGCTCCTTCCCACCAGTCAGTGTTGAAACTGGGAGAGAACGGAGCTGCTCATGCCAGCGTGAGATGGGACTGGTGTCTGCTCTGACTTGGGGCGAAAAAACGTGAAGACCAGCAAATAGTACATAACTTTGATCACAGTAATAGCATTTTGGATAGTAGATTTTAAAAGTTCGTTATAATTACAAGTGGTCTGAAAACTTAGTTTTGCAATTTCCGTTATGCTGAAGTTAATTGCTAACAATGTTGATTTAGTAGGCATGCCTTAATCTGCTTTTCAGTAGTACATCTGCTGCTTACTTTTCCTGAACACAGGCAAATTTATCTTCTGTTACATTTCGTGGCTGTGGAAGATAGGAATTTGACTGGGAAGTTCTCTGAAGTACAGAGTTAGGAAAGCCCCGCTAACTTCATTTATTTACACATTTAATGCTAGTGTGATTTTAATAGCTTAGTACACATTGTAGGCACTTAAAATATCTCTGTAGAGATTTAGAAGATTAGATAGAAACAAGTCTAACTTGGATTGCATTCAAATTATTAGCTCTAATAAAAAGTTAAAAAAACCTAAACCCAATCCCCATACAGTCAAAATGACTACACATGAAGATAGTTATCATTTACTATACTTCAAAAGACTGGGAAGGAGTGGTAAAAAGTGTGATTAACTGCTGTATTTCTGATGACTAATTTTGCATTGACCTGGCAGGTATAACCAGATCAACTCTGGTTTTGCTTCAGCTCTGATCTTAAGTGGATCTTTGCTATAATGTTCCTTTCATGTGGCAGTGTGGGTACAAATGTTGGGTTTTTTTCCTCAGTCCCAAGAGTTATAGTAAATGTTGATACAATTTTGAAAGATTATGCTTGTCTCTGTAAAAAATAAAGGTTTTTGTTAATATTTAACCCTCTATTTGTAAAATGTAGATTTAAAATTCTCAGTTGAGATTATAATCTTCTAAATGTACAGCTGTATATAATTCACAATCTTAGTGCATTAATGTGAATGAACTACTCAAAGATTCCTATTCCTTGCCTCACATTTTGCCTTTAATAGTAAAATGGCATAGATTCAAACTGTTCCAGTTGGCTTTAACCGATCAGTATCTATAATTAAATCTGATATTTGTCTCTGTTTAAATCCTACATGTATAAGAAATTGGGCTGCAGTCTGAAGAGTAAGCTTTTTAAGCCTCAAACTTTTAAAACAAGTTTGCCCTTAATGTCAAAATGATCCAGGTAGTTTGCCACACGCCAGCGTACAGGTCCCTCCCGCAGTAGGCAGCCTTGATGTTCACTTGCAGTTACAGGAGTTCAGCTGATTACGGGATAACTGGAGAAAAAAAGTGATTTTTCACATATAACTTAAAAGTTATTGTATTCATAGGCTTGATATCAGCATCGAGTTGGATTATGCTAATGCTTTTACCTTGTTTACAGTGAAAATGTTTACAATCCAGAGAAATAAAGCAAACCCATCACCCTAAAAAGTGTCAAAGATTTAAACTTACACTGTGGGTTTATTCTGGTTTTGGCATCCTCTTAGGTTTCACTATATTCGGAGTAGTAGACAAAATGAAGCCAAATGAGTAAGAAGTAAGAGGCTAAAATGTTATTAAGGTGAAAAGACTAATATTTTAAAAACTGAGTGATAGGTTGAAGTTGTCTCGTTTAGAATGGAATAGCTGGTTTTGCATAGCTTTCAAAGTAATGCTGTAGTGAATATATATATATTTTTTTTTGAATAATCAGGCAGCTGTCTAAAAACATGAAATAAAGATTTTTCTAAGCAGACAACATTTTCATTTTAGACTGCAAATTGCATGGAAGAACATCTGTTTCTTTCGTGGAAGCACCTACCATACTTTTTGCAGATCAGTAAGGCACATTTATAAATCTCTTGATATGAAGTATAGCACATGTTAAAAGAGTTAGTACCACCTTATTTATCATATTTTATTTACTCCTTCAAGTTCCAATGCTTTTTCAAGCTCAAAGGGGATCTTTTGCAATTTTTTTTTTTTGTGTTGCAACAATTTGATGTATTTCTGTTAACGCAAGCAGCAAGACCAAACTGCAAAGTAAAATTTATAAGAGGGGAGATTGGCAGTTTTTTAATCTGCATTTTTGCAGTAGGAGAACACTGTATGGTCTAAGGCAAAAGGTGCAATATTGCCAAACTTCACTGAAATCACTGCTTTGAGTAGAAATGTCTTTTGGGAGTTAGGGAGAAAGGGAGACCTGGAAACAACATCAAAGCTTGAGGTTAGAATATGTTGGAGAATGGGTGCCAATAAAGGTATGGCAGCAGCAGAAATAAAACCAAATCTACAGTAGAAGTCAGGCACTGAATGGGTCAGGGGATAAGAGTAAAATTGCAGAACATTTGGGGGATGTGGAGGAGAAAAACTATTTTAGAAATGAATGGGAGATGTACAGCGTGGGTTGAAATAGCTAAATGATTCAAGCAGGTGAAATGGGTTGAAATAGTTACTGAAGAGTTTGTGGATTTTTTCTTTTTTTTTTTTTTTTATTATAGCATAAACTTTCCCTCTTAAAAGCTAGCTGTAGATTGTGGGTTATAGCTCTTCTAAGTGCAAGGTGTCTTAAATTGGACAAACATCTTTTCAGTTTTGAGGAGTTACAGTCAGCAGGGCGTTCTTAACTGAGATCATTCTTTCAGCAAAACAGGTACAGGGGCTAACTGTGTGAGCTTGCATCCCTTCTCGTTTCCTTCTGTGATCAGAATATTTTTTTTTTGTAGCAACATGAACCGTGAAGACCGGAATGTGCTGCGTATGAAAGAAAGGGAAAGGCGAAATCAAGAAATTCAACAGGGTGAAGAAGCCTTTCCACCTAACTCTCCTCTCTTTGCTGAACCATACAAAGTTGTGAGTTTATACAGTTCTTGCAAATGCATTTTTTATAGCAGAAGTTGTATGCAAATTTGTATTTTAAATTTATTTTTATCTGCATTCTTTTTAGATCCACAGCTCTTATGTCAACCAAGTATTTAAGCAGGGCTTGAAAGTAAGGGTGGACAGTTACTAACTAGCTCTACTGGCAGATTTATAATAATGCTTACAAGGGAGGGGCTGCTTTCTAGGGAGGGAGAAAAGGGTTGATAAAACCATAAGATTTTTTTGGCTTTCTTCTGCTTTTGCTACAGTGACTCAAAACAATTAAACTGTCCGTTGTGTCATGCCAGATTGCTTTTTTTGGGTGCTTTAGCCTGTTGCTAAATTTTCTAACCTTTAATCAACGTAATCCAGACCTGGTTAAGTTCAGAAAGAGAATGTTTAAATAGGAGGTTAATTTTAAATGCTGAAAAGCCTGATATGGTAGAATTATCAGCTTTAACTAGTATGCCAATTGTTTGTATCTGATTTTTTAGTTTGTTTTGATGGAGTTGACTCTGTTTATGATCTCCTACAGCTTTAAACCTGTGCTAGGTTTCCTTCTGGGTTTGATTTGCTGAGCAGAACTGGGAAAAATAACCTAATTCTGAGATAGCTAAAAAAGTACCATTTAAGATTTTCATCATGCAGCTCAAAACTCACTTTGAAAGCAAACCCATGTGAAAGAGATAAAGCCCTGAGCTGTAGCTGGGCCAGGAATTCCTCTAGTTTCAATCTGTTCTCTGAAAACACACAAAGGAGCGGAGCAACTCCTTTATCAAGGAACAAAGAAAGTTGTGGGTACAAGGAGTCTCCTGCATACCTTGTCTATCGCATGTAATTTGACTACAAGCCAACCACTTTATCCTATAAATATGACAGCCTAAGTGAGTCTTTTTGGAGCTCTCCCTGCTAGGCAGCGTGGCTGCATGGCGGTGATCTCCCCTTGAGCTGGGACACCTCTCAAGGTTCCTCCTCGAGGCAGAGACGCTTTTTACCAACAACAGATCTTTGGTAAGCGACCGATATCACGCATAACCTTTTGTCTTGGTAACTTTGATTGCATGCTGAATTGATGCTAATGAAACATTCTATGAACTTTGCGTATATAATCCTTTAGACATAAAACATTGACCAAGCGTGGGACTCGGATTGGGTCCAGCCGCACCCAGACTCCTCTCTGAGGAAGCGGTTTAGAAAGCAGGGAGTCCTTTCTGAACCCCGTGACTCGGCAGGAGGGTCCTCCTTACTGTTTGCCTCTCCGGTCTCTCTGTGAATCATTCTAACTCAAGTGTAACTCAATTTTCCTTTGTATAATTCTTCCATGCAGTAGTTCATAGAGTGAACCTTGTCATCGAACTTTGTTAAGTTGCACTTTTACAACATCATATTTAAACCACTTTTGCTAATATGACTGTCAGTGATTCCTTAGGCATTCTAAATCACCGATTCGCAACACCATGCCCTTACCAGAATTTCAGCTGGTTTGTAAGAAGTAAAACATTGCAGCTGAAGACTGTCTTCCTGCAGGAGGAAAGTTGAGAAATGTTGTTGGTTTTGTTTTTGTTTTTTTTTTTTTTGATTCCTGTTCTCCCCCCGTCACTTTACTGTGCTTGATAACCAAATCCCACATGTATGAAGTTAACTAAAGGTGGTTGGGATATATGGGTAATGATACAGTATACCTGATTTGGAAAACAAACTGGTTATATAAGAAAGAACCCTTATAACTGTTGGCAACGAGTTACGCCAGTATAAATACCAATTAAAAATTACATACAGTGGTGAGGTTAAGCTGATTTTATTTTCCCATTACTTAAAACTTTGTGGGACTAATGCATTCTGTATTAGAGAAATAGTCGTTAAGGTGACAGTAGGCATCTACAATTTTTAAACTTGCATTCACCTCAGCAATGCATTATTTGAAGCGTTGATTAGTGCTGTTTCAACTGTTCCTGCTGCTGAAATACATCTTTTCCTTATGCTTTAGGGGGTTAAATTACTGATTTAAGAACTAAAATTGGGAATTGGAAACAATGGCAAAAAAAGACATGGATGCTAGTCATGATCTTAGCCCTGAAGTTTAGATTAACTGCAGTAGTTGTCAAGTCAATTAACTGGAAGTGAAGTTGTGATTTTTTTAAAGCATCATTTTTAAAAATTGTTTTCACAGACCAGCAAAGAAGACAAGTTGTCTAGTCGTATTCAGAGCATGCTTGGTAATTATGATGAAATGGAGGATCTTATAGGAGATAGATCGCTACAAAAGCCTGTTGGAATTCCCAAACCAACCGTACCATCAACAGCAGATGAAAAATCAAACCAAAGTTTCTTTGGTGATCAGAGACATAATACTAGCTCACATCAGAGCAGCAAATGGACTCCTGTAGGACCAGCACCTAGCACTTCCTCACAATCTCAGAAACGGTCCTCGGGTTTACAGAGCGGACATAGTAGTCAGCGTGGCAGTGGCAATAACACTAGCAGTAGTGGCCAGAGGCATGACCGTGACTCATACAGTAGCAGCAGCATCCGCAAAAAAAGCCAGCATGGGTCCGAACACTCCAAACCCCGTTCTTCCAGCCCTGGAAAACCATCTGCTGTTTCTTCGTTGAGCTCCAGCCATTCGAGATCTCATGGAAATGATCACCACAGCAAAGAACATCAACGTTCAAAATCTCCCCGGGATCCTGATGCCAACTGGGACTCTCCCTCCCGTGTACCCTCATTTTCAAGTGGACAACACTCTAATCAGTCTTTTCCACCTTCACTAATGTCCAAGTCCAGTTCAATGTTACAGAAACCCACTGCATATGTAAGGCCAATGGATGGACAGGAATCCATGGAACCAAAGTTATCCTCCGAACACTACAGTAGTCAGACTCACAGCAGCAGCGTGAATGAGCTGAAGCCTAGCAGCAAAGCACATCTAACCAAGCTGAAAATACCTTCTCAACCACTAGATGTAAGTTGCTCTCTGATTCCTGGCTTCTTAAATGTAAGTCCCTTGGGCTGGGATTTTCCAGCTTCTTTAAAATCCCAATCTACAGAACCAAAATTTAGTTTTTAGTAAACATTGAGGTTCTTTTGTTATGCAAAGCATCTTAAACTCACGCAGTGAAGACCTGTATTTTAAATGGGAAATGTACAAAAGTAAGTAGTTTTTCCTTCTGCTTCTGGTACTGTGATTTTTATGAAATAAAGGCTATGAGACATTCAGAAAGGTTAACTTAACTCAGAGAGGCTAATTTTCATAGAGTATTTCTGTAGTCAGAAGTTAGTGAAATAGTAGGATATTCACAAATATTTTGAACAAGCTAGATACATATATTGTCATTACTGGGAGCCATGTTGTCTTAGACTAGTGATACTATCTGCATATATCAGATTTTCTTTTGAAGTGTGTAGCAATTACTAGACATGATTATTATCCCTTCACCTAGGGAAAATAAGCTAACCCTAAAGCACACCAAATTGAACAGGGTTCAGTGCTTCTATCAGGTACGCTGGATACAAAATACTATTGGATTAAGAACTTTTGGTAGTTTGGTAATTCCTGAATTAAGGCACAGACTCTGACTACAGCTCACTTAACAGGGAGAGTGCTTTTCTTAATAATAAAATGTCATTGCATCTCCTATTTAACTGCTTGAATTGTGGTAGCTAGAGAAAAGCATTTGTTTCTGGGATTTCAACAAATAGCAAAATAAGATCCAGGACACAGGTAAGGAAATTTGAAAATAAATTATTTTCTTATTCACAAAGACTTGACATTCTAATGCTGATGCAGTGAATCATGTAGTGGCTTTGCTTTCTTTCTGCTTGTAGCAGTCAGGGATGCAGAAGATTCATAGTTTCATAATTATTGCTGTTTATAGATTCCTGCTGTAATGTATGTTTTACTTCATAATGCAGTTTGTCGTTATTGTATATTCACAGTTGTGCATTTGAATTCAGATGTTATCCAGTGGCTTTTTCCAGGAAATGTTTGAAAGCTACAATTCTTTCTCTCTAGAAGTTTTTAATATCACTGACTGCCTATGATCACTTTAACTGTCAAGTGAAAAGTAAGAGATTATTGTGGCAGTTTTATAGATCTCATGTATTTGCTTTTCATAACTGGATGTGACTCATACCATAAAGATATGGATCTATGATATTAAAATTAATGTTGCTGAAAAGAATTAGCAAGCTCTGTTTGTATCTATATAGACTCCATATGAATCACGATAAGGATTGAAGTTTATTTTTAACTGTTTCTAGCCCCTGGGAACTTCTAAGGAAAAATTGCTTTAGGAGACATTAATCTTGAGTTTTGATTTGTAGGCATCAGCATCTGGTGATGTGAGCTGTGTGGATGAAATTCTGAAAGTAAGTTCTCTGTGCTTTTGTTCATAACTTATTAAAAATACAACCATTACTAAGGAGGTGGAAAGTACTCTGCAGTTGATTAGTGCCTTTTAAATTGACTTGGCTGCAAGTCGTTACAGGAGGGCTCTTCAATTACTCCTCTAGCGCAGGTAGACTAGGGAAGACTGGGGAAGACTGGAAGCAGAGCTGTGTGCAAGCTGGGTACTGGGCATTGCTGGGTGTGCACATCACCTGCTGGATATCCTCACTGCATTCCTGTTCTTCTGGGCCACCTCCCTGTTAACCTAACCAGAATTACCCATTTCTTCCACCAAAATACAGTCCTTACATTCTGATATGTTTTTAGATTATAGTAATTTTTTTGCTACCCCATGGCAGAACTTTCCCTTCTCTTCTACCTAGGTTATTTTCTCAAGTGTGTTTACCCCTCGTGATCCCCTGATCGTATGTCTACTATCACAAAAGAACCATCAGATTCCCCTTGAGCATTTCCATCTCTTACCATTTGCTCTGACCTTCAGTACTCCATGGTCCTTGGAGATGCTCTGAGAGAATACAAGGCACTTTCTTTCCAGCTTCAGGCATTTGATTCTCCCTTTTTTCCTCAAACTTTATAGGCTTCCCTTTCCTAGCATTCTTCTTTCTACCCCTGTATCCTACATGTGCTCTTCACAGTCTGAAATGATCAGAGACTCACTGCTACTGCAGTTTACGTTCAGGCCAACCAATTTTATTGATTTATGCCTTTCTGCTTATTATCATGTCTTAACTATCTGTTCTCATGGGTAACAATTTAAGATTTAGGTTTATGTGTAAAATCTTTGTTACACATTTGGGAAATTAAGATTTGAATATCAAGCTTAGTGAAGTGTGGACAATGAACTGAAAATTGAGAGACAGGGCTACCATTTGAATTAAGACTGTAATTTGAACTCTTTGCTTTAACTTTGTTTATAGCTTTTCTTTTTTGTTCTGGTTATAGGAGATGACCCATTCTTGGCCTCCTCCACTGACTGCTATTCATACACCATGCAAAACTGAACCATCAAAATTTCCTTTTCCAACAAAGGTCAGTCCTGTAGTCAAATACTGGATGCTGTTGAAAGAGTAACTCCTGTTAAAGATCAGGATTTTGGAACTCTTTTAAATTCAGTTCTGTATAGTTCAGGGTTTGTTTCAGTGCTTTGTATCTCTTTTATCTTGCTTCACAACAACATTTGTCAGCAGTAGCCTTATGAAGAACGTCATCATTTTTCCTCTGGTTTACACACATAGAGCAGTCTGCAAAGATGTCTGTAATATAGCTTTCCTTTTACTTTTTAATGTTTGTTTCATAAATTCAAACCTTCTTCAGGATACTTCTGAAGCCTGAAAATGCCATTGAGCCTTTTTCCCTATTAGGGAAACGCTTTGCACCATTTCGTGTAGAAGCAAGCGTTGTGTTTACCTCCATCTAGCAAAGCAACGGAGACTGACTGGTAAATGCTAAGAAATTTAAATGTAGTTTTCTGCGTAAACTGAATTTTCCTCATAATTTTGAAGTCCATTAATAGTTCTATTAGATCATATATTTTCAATTACAAAAAAACTAAAACAGTTTTAAAATCGGATGTTTTGCTTAAGAAATTTTCAGATCGCTTGTGTCAAAAGATCTCTTCCTAACCTCCCATATACTTAATAACTACTGAAGTGTTTAAGCTATTAATTCTAAAGAGAAATCAGTCACTCTTTGCTGCTGTTGACAGCACCCGGCACGTTTCCAGGAGACCTGCTTGAGCTGACACCTCTGAGGAAGGAGTTCTCTTGCTCTCAGCTGCTTGCTCTCTCCCCTGAGGCTGGATCTGGCAGCCCCAGCTGCAGGGTTTCAAGGCAAACTGGCACTGGTGATTGTTTGCCTTGAAATACAGCTCTGCAATCTGCCGTATCGTGGAAGCTGATGGGTAGGCAGGGTAGATAGCTGTGGGTAGCAACTTTAGCAAGTACAGTTCAGCTTGTGATAGCTGACTCATTCAAGAATTCATGTTTTGTTTCCTGTATGTACTGATCACCAGTAAAAAATTTGACTCGACAATATAATTTTTCTCCAGACTCAACATATCTCTGAAATGGATCGGGGTACCCAACCCCTAATTTGGCATAACTTCAGAGTGAAGAAATTAGGCTGTTAGGCTTCTAAAAATTACCTTCATAACAATTAAGACCACAGTTTTTCTGACCAGTGTGCTGTTCTGGAGCACCACTTGCTGCTGTCAGTTTTCTGTTTGATCCAAATTGCTCTCCAAAACAGAACAGTTCAGTGAAGTATTTTAAGGTTTTCTCACTGAGGCCTCTAATGTAATCTGTTTAAACCAATTGTCTTATGTGAATGCTTTGACCTTCTTTTGGCCAAAGGTTGCAGGTCCCGTGTTGTAAGTGCACATCCACAAAAGTCCCGCAGACTCGTGCAAAGTTAAGCGGTTCAGGTTCTTGTACTGACTAAATAGCCCAGAGCTATGGGCCGTCCTGTGTCATCGCCCTCTGCGTTGCATGTTGCTGTCTCGCTGCGTCTTGCTTGCTTCTCTCCAGCGAGCTGAAAATGCAGAACATACCAGACAGTTCTCAGCTTTACTTTTGAAGGCCTATCTAGAAATAAACCTTGTCGTCTATTTTCTTAACATTAGATCAATATTAATCTCGCGTGTATTGCTTTTAGTCAGGGTTTATTTGCTGTGTTATATAAAACTGTGAACTTGGAAATAATTCTTACCTCTTATTGTAAAGAAAGAAATTCCACACCTTTCCTCATTAACAGAGGTACTTTATTCTACTGCTTTGAATACTTATTCCTGAACCTCTGGGGAGATGTTTTCCCTTCACACACTTTTGGGCACACTTGATTGTGGGGTTGCTAGAACTGCTTATTTCTGCATTTCTCTGGTATTTGACTCAGTTTGGGAAGAAAGGTGTGCAGAGATATGTGTGTCTTTGTGACACAGAGAGAAACTATGTAAGATTGCACGGTCTTGTTGATATTTGAACAAAAAAGGTAGGTTGTGTTTTTTTGAACCTATCAACCCTGGAATGTGTTTCTTCACCCAGTTTGCAAAAAATTCCATTTATGGCTGCTCAGAGTATTTTGACTTTTTGCCAGCTTTTTTATTTTGTGGCTGCACATCTTAGCCATGGAACTTTGTCAAATTCTCTCTCCACATCCGAAGCCTATAATTTCCTCTGCCTTCTCCTCTCTGTCATTCTTGGCAGCAGGAGCCTTGCAGAATTCCAGCGAGTTAGCGAGCCATAGGCTTGTGCAGCCTGGACCCAGAGCAGAATTCAGAAAACAAAACAAAACAGTGGTTTACTTTTATCAAGCAGTACTGTTCGAGGAAAGCTCTTTCTCTTTAATACTGCGCTCAATTTATTTACTAATAATATGCTGCAGTGTTTCACAGCATTCCTCTTGTGTGCAGAAGTTTGGTACGTTTGCCTGTGCACATAAAATTAAGCTCCCTTTGGTGGACCAGTCGATTTTATTTGTAGGACTGTTGGGATAAGATGATTTTCCCTATATGTAGATAGTGAGTAGCTTGAAGGGACGCAAACTCCTGACTGGGGCCTCTCTGCATTACTATAAATATATCTAATAATTATCAGGAAGTCTTTGAATTAGAATGATAAAACTTCATGAAAATAGGTCAGGGAAAGTTTTATGAATGCTATGAAAAAAATGTAGATTCCTGAGTCTTGATAAAAAATGTTATCCAATGACCTAACACTCTATAATTTTATCCTATATAACTTTTTCTAAGCCATGGGCTTGCAGTCAAAAGCTCCAAAAACACTGGCATGTTTGTAAAATATATTAAAAACCCCAGCTGTTTCTTAGAGGGTGGAAGTTTTTCGTTTCAAAGCAACGTGAGAGCATTGGCAGTGTTGGTACCTGCATACCTGCGCAGTGACCTCGAGGCATCTCTGAAGAGGTAGATTCTGTCTCCAGGTTTGTTCAGCGCCTGCCCTGTGCCGGAGTTACGGAGAAAGCCAGCGGTCAGGTCCCTTGATCCGCTGTAATACAGAAACTTTCTTCTGAGAAATTAAAATGAGATCTGACCTGAGATTTCAGACGTTAAATGGAAATGGGTCCCATTCACCGCAACCGGGACTACAGCCGAGCTGGTAACCTACAAATGAGAAATCGGTACCTGACTGCCGTTCTACCCAGCTGGCGAGTGTTTTTCTCTTCACGGTTTTTGTGTTTAAGTACAAGCTGCGATTTTGTTTCCTGCTTAAGTGTCTTCACTATCTAACCTCAGCAGTCTATTATACTTTGGTTAAAAGGGTTTCCTTCCTTTAAGTTGTTTTTAATTTCTTCTCTCTGAAGTAGACCTTGAGAAGATACTGCTATAAATAACTTCAGAGTTGAAAGTATAGCTTTTTTAAAAAAAAAATCTGTGAGTTTCTTAAAGAAATACGTGTTCAAAGACAAAATAGATGGCAAGATATTTGGAAAAAGTTGCACATTTAAACATAACACCTCATTAAAGGGCACTTAACTGAAAGACTGCACTATGCCTTAGAAATAGGAAGTTGCCTAAAATGAGCAATTAGGCAGGTGCTTTCTGCAGAATTTGTGAGGTGTTCGTTGGTAAGAACGAGTACCAGTTCCTCATCTTGTGTTCACCCCGATGCAGTTGCTCTGTAGATGTGGTGTTTGATTACTGTTCGTCGACTTGTGTAAGCTGACAGTGGAAAAAGGCAATCGGAGAATCACACTTGCACTCCTCGTACCTATGTAAAAGATAAAAATAAGTTTTTATTTTGAAGGAAGTGTAGCTGTTGTTTTTTGTTGAAGTCACAAGGCTTCTCTCAACTTCATCTTCACTTTCCATTTAAACATAGGCTAATTTTATCTTTATTGTCCCTTCCTTTCTTTCAATTACTAAAGATTAGAGGCATTTGAAACACAAGGCAAGTTCCTCATCAACAAAACACTCGTTCAATGCATTATTGTGACTGCTTTCACTTTTGAAATAAAAATTTAAGGGACATTAGAAATATCTAAGTGTGCTTTGCTATGTAAAGCTTTTGTGAGTTTAAAAAGCTAAATTTTCTAAATTGCATATATAACCGCTGCATGTCACTGACGTGGCTGTTTGGGAAGACTGGTTCACAGGTATACCAAAAAAACTGGAATTCATTATTGAATTGTAATTCTGGTTTACCATTGCCAGAGCATTTAAGTAAAATGTGTGTATATAACTTTATGAATTGAGTAAAATATTTTCAATTTTTATTTATGGGGCCAGTTTTTGTCCTCATTTTAAAATGAGGTCAGGAAGGTCCTATTTGAAAATGGCACTCTAGCGTAGAAGTAGGTTTTCAGTAATTCAGTAGGCTCTGCATATTTGTTTGTTAAAACAATATTTTAGGGTTTAAAAAAATTTATAATTACTATGTCTTGGGAGTCAGAACTGTTTTTTCTGGAATGGGAATATTAAAGATCGTACAAGTGCTAAAATTTGCAAGGCTTCATCTTTCACAGTTAGATTTATAGGTAACAGATTCATTATATATCAAAGGAAGTTATAGACCATTGTTCTTTGGCTTTTGTACAAGTGATTTGTCCGATGACACGAAGGTCTGGCCTTTGGGGGCAGGAATGATGTGTTGGCCGGCTGTGCCTGGTTGCGTTTGCCAGGGACTCGCCTGGAGCCGCTGCGAGAAAGGGTTTTTGGGCAGAGTGGGCAGAGCTGTTCAGGTTTTAAGTTTCATTGTCTCTTGGGCTCCTTTGTAGCTGAGATACTATTTTGTTGATAGGTTGTTACTGTACTCATTGCTCATCCGCTGTGATGCTGTATGTGTTTGAAAAAGGAAAACGCAGAGAAAAGGGTTTGAATGAAAATATGTAAAACTAGCAGCAAAACTTTTCCGTGTATAAGGATGATAAAGAAAAACATACTGAACGGTTCCTCTCCATGCTAAACATACACGAAGATGGGATTTGTAGAAGTTACGTAGGGATTTTGGAGTTTCAGCTTCACGTAGTACAACTGCACATGGCCCTTCTTAAAACCAAGCAAGTGGGAGAGCTGAGCTAAGGAAGAGGAGCGGGAAGCACTCCTTCCCTGTGCTGGCTGGTGAGAGGAGCTGGGGCCCAGATAAAAAGTCGCTTTCTGTTTTGTTGTTAGTTTTTTTCCTTTTATAGAGGTTAGGTGCCATCCTTTAAGTAGAAAGGAGATCTTGCTTACAGCATGGTTTTTGATATGTTAAAATTTCCAGTGAAAAAAACACTTGTGATCTTTTATTCCCTTAGGAGTCTCAGCAGTCCAGTTTTGGCACTGGAGAACAGAGTAAGTATATTAAACTTCCTGTAATATGGTTAATGTTTTTGTTGTGATTCAGTATGCTTAGTATCTGTTAAGATGTCATGCTTTTTAGAGAATGAGATTTTCCAGACTGGTCATAGGATGGAGTCTAAGTTAAGATTTTCTGTACTTTGTCAAGTTTTAACTTACAAAACAATTGCTTGATTTTCTTTTGCATTTCTTGTTGAGATCTAGAAAGTTATGACTAAGTTACAAGGTTGTTACTGCCTTCTAGGAAAAAAAAAAATGTATTTTTAATTTGTCACATTTTCTAATTCTTGAAAAAATGCCTCTGTGGTTGATCTAGTTGAAAATAGCTGAGTACTAAAACAAAACACCCTTTAAAAAACCCAGCTCCGGGCTTGGGGACATACTAGAAGACAAAATAATGCTTATGCTTATATTTCAATAGAAAAAGCACACTGCAGTTTCACTGTTCGTTTTCACTCAGTCGTTTTAAAATCAAGAGAGAGAACTAGTCAAGAACTTGCATAGTGATATGCTTAGTAATATCCTTTAATTTCTTGTCCCAGAATGCATTTTCAGATTTTAGACAAAAGCAGCTTTTATTTCTCTCAATTGTATCGTTGTTTTGAATATTACCAAAATTAATAGTTTAACATCAGTAACATACCAGGTAAAATTGAATTAGATTTGTGCTGTTGCCTTCCAAGTCTTTCCACTCCCTCTTGAAGTGATTAAACAGATTAAATAGTAAAAGAAGAATGGTTTATTCTTAGATATTCACAAGCAGCTTAATCTAAACACCTGGTACAGTGGGGAATTAAGGAAACAAATTAAAACTTAATTCCATAATGCTAAACCATAGAGTTACATTTTAGGAGCAACTGATCTTTAGGTGTGTAAATGAAGAGGCAAGGTTAGTCAGAGCACAGAACCAGTTTTCAGCTCCTGTTTGAATTTTCTGGGAAGCTTTTAACAGCCTCAGTTCTTGTTTCTGTTGAACTACACAGTTTGCCAGAACTAAAGAAAAGGGAAGGACCCCACCCACCCACCCACCCACCTGAAAAGCAGATTATATCAGTATGTATTCCTATTGTAAGAATTGGTTTCTGAGTTTGATTTCTGGATCTAAAGATTACTCATCTGCTAAAAAGCTATGTAGGGATGCTGAAACAAGTCAGAGCTTGACAGGCTGATCTATGTCCCGTATGTAGAAGGCAATAGATTAATCTTGATTATATCCTGCATGTAGAAGGCAATAGATTAATCTTGATAGAAGCAAAACAGTTTTTCACACCATTAATAACAAATTAAGTGTGTATTGGTTTAGACAGCAATGATTTAAATAACTTTCTAGATTTTATTGATTAAAATATTTGCTGTATTTAGTATTTTGTCTCTGCATCCACTCACTTCTTCAGTCTGTGGGAGATTGTACGTGGCATCAGCTAGTTATTACTTTGTCCTGTCTACTCAGCCGTTCTTGGTTTATCTAAGGCTGTGTCCTTCTGGCAGCTTGGGAGCAACTTGTTTTGCTGGCTGAGTTTTCAACTGTGCATTTCTCTTTTTCTTCTTCTAGAACGATATAATCCTTCATCAAAAACATCCAACGGTCATCAATCCAAATCGTAAGTGGCTATTGAGAAAACGTTTCTCAAACAACAGTCAAATTTTAAGAGACTTGGAAAATAGCTGTTTCTTCTACTAGAATGTGTCAGTTCTTGCGTAGACTCTTTAGCATACTTCTCCTTGACTGGCAGAAAAAGGGGATCATTTTTAAGCAGCCATTTTCTGGGACAGTAGACCAAATACGGCACATTGGAGTGAGTAACAAATACACTGTGCCGCCCTTCCATTCCCCTGCTTTCTTGTCAGTTGTCAGGATAGGTGTGCAAGAGTTCGGACCTTGGAATTGGCTTGCGAACCAGAAAGGTATCAGCATATAAGAATGGGCAGGATAGGATGGGACTTACCAAACGTGTGCGTTGCAGAGCTGTCAGCTGGAAGCAGCTTGTAGCAGTTGCACAAATAGACAGGATAGGGAACTGTTTTGTATTGGAGGAGATGGCAAACTATGTTTGGGATCTAGTTAAGTTTATTCTACTCGGTCTCTTAACTGACTGGCAAACATTTCTATTAGTTATGCACATGGACCCAACATTTTACTTTGTCAATCATGCAACTGGGAGAAAAAATAAAAAGCAACTGGAATATTGTAGATGGCTGTAGTCCACCTTTCTCATACCTGAAAATCAGTTATATGCTGTTAAAAGATTGTTTCCAAACAAATATGTCCATGAAAATAAAGGTTTACCAGCTGCTTGTATGTTTAATGAAAGTGGCCCTAGATTCTGAAAACTTTTTATTCTAAGTTAACATTTGTTGTGATGCAATCACAAAAAGAAGTCTAGTTCGTCTGCTTGTCTGTGCACATGTTACAGTCTTAGCAAGATTAAAAAGCACATGACCTATGGGAAGGGAATAGAACAAAAAGAAAACCCCCTCAATTATTATAGACTTACAGTCAGTTTCCCAAAAACATGTAGTTTAAGAAGATGCTCATATGCAGCCAGATCAACAAGTGGTAGAAATAGAAGTTCACCATTTGGCTTTGCTTTTGTCATAGCGGTATAGACCGCTAAGAAGGATCTGTGCTATTTCCAAAGCTGGGGAACGTGAGAACATCTAAGAACAAGAGGTAGCATTGGACATGTGTTGAACTGGAATGCACAGGAAGAAAGTTGAGGAGGTGTTTACTGTGACAATAGAGTTTTAAATAATTTTAAAAAAGTGATTGTGGTCTGGTTAAGAAACATAAAAAAGGAGATAAATGCATCTTTTGTCACAGGAGAGCAATGAAAAATATTTCAGGAACTAGATCCTAGAGGCTTGTGTTTCTTTTCACATCATCAGTAGAACAGCTATGCTGTGAAACTCGGAAGTATTAAACTTTTAATCCTTTCTCATTTTCTTTCTCCAGATGTGAATCGAACCAGACAGAGTAAGATGTTTTATTTTTGTAATCGAAGGTGTTTTTCAATAACCCCAAAGGCCCTGTACCCTGCTATATGTTTTCAGTGTGTTCACATATTTTCAGTATTGTGAAAGAGTGTGTGTATGTATGACTACCATAAATAATTATGGCTTTGAATAATATTAAAATAATTATGGCTTAGAACAGTTGCACTGTTGCCACGAGACAGGAAACAGCCACTAGCGTTAGCTGTCTTGATTCTATTTAAAACACTATTCTTGGCCATTGTGTTTAAGAAGTTGAATATACACAAGTTAGCTCCTCCCGCATTAGTAAATTGCATCAAATTTCCTTTCTAAATTTAACAGAATGGACCAAGGAGTCAAAGTACTAGAACCCTTATTCTTCTCTGATCAATGGCTTAACTCACCATTCTTAAACATTAAATGTTAGAATGGTATCTTGTGGATTTCACCCACGCAGCCTACTTTGTAGTATAAACAATAGTGTGTTGAAATATTGAAGAATGCTTTGAAAGTAATTAAAGTACGTGGAAAAACTTGTCTCACTTTCTCTCTTTTACTTAGTATGTTGAAAGATGACTTAAAACTTAGCAGTAGTGAAGACAGCGATGGAGAGCAGGTATGTTCATTAAATCAGAGTTTCAGAAAAACACAGCGAATGCGCTCACGGTTCAGTACTTCAGCAGTGTTCAATATTTTGACAGCAAAGTGAGAAGTTTAAGAGGAGATTTATGATTAAGAAAGAAAAATCAAATGGCATGTTTTTAGGCAAACCTCAGGGATTCCTAATTGTAAATTTGGGGAAAATTATCCGTTTTGTTGAAACAGTATGCTTTTATCTAGAAAATCTTATTTTACTGATTTCAAATGGGCTTTATCTGAACATAAAATGGCAATAGTGTACTTTAAAACATGTAATGGCCCGCCATTTAAAGATAGAACCCTTCATGTTCTGCCACTCTGGCTAAAGAGTACACGATATGAACGTCTCTGCGCATTAGTAGCTTGGGACTGTGTTTGCGATGATAAGGGATGCTGTGCATATAACTGGGAGTATCACAGCACCTTTATTTTTATCAAAAAGTCTCTTTTTTCCTCTTTGTCAATATTAACTTTGTACAGCTTCTGCCAGAAATGGCATCTGGCATGCTAAATTAAAAATACTTGTAGGGTCTGTGCTACCCAACAGTAATCCACACTCCTCTTTTGTTTCTTTTCTTCCTGTTCCCAGTTCTAGTACTTGATTTTCTCCACGTGGAAAACGTTGAGATAGTACATTTAGTTGGTTAACTCCTAGTACTCTGGGCATCTCGGGAATAGCATTGTAAAATGTTGAGTCATCCAATTCAAAAAGATGGAAACATGGTATTAGTGAGTGGTGGCAATAGGAACTCTTAGAACAGAATATATAAGACTCTGGGATAATAGATTTGTGGTGAAAACTTGGAGAAAATAACTCTGTTTTTCTTTCTGCATAAGGAAAATGCAGACATTTAAACTGCTGCAAGTACTGAATTAGGATGCTATTCAGGCTAAATAATTTAAAACATTTAAAGGCTCTAAATTGATGCTTTGCAACTTAATTGTATATACAGTCCTAAAGTAACTTCCAGAAGCTTCATGCTCTTTTTCTTAATTGCAGGACTGCGATAAGACAGTGCCAAGGAGCACACCTGGAAGGTAGGCATTCCTGGTGGATTGCGGCATAGAAAGTAGAGTGGTGATATTCAGCCCAGTCAGCACTCTTGACTTCATCTCATTTCTAAAATTCATGTTTGTCTTTTGTCTTGTGTTAAAGCAAAAGGTGATTAGAATTTAATCAGTGACTAAATAGCGTATATCCTGCAAATTATACTAACCACTTTGGGAAGGGGGGGAAAAAACAAAGGCTGTTGTTTGTTTCCAGGGTGAACTGTGTTCAGTTATGTTGAATTTTCTAGTAAATGTTAATTAAAATATTACATTTTATTCTTTCTAATGAAAGGACTTCTAGGATATATTTGTGCCTTGGGTAGCGTTTGTTTATTTTTCCTCATTTTTGTTTTCAGTAATTCTGAACCTTCACAGCATAACAGTGAAGGAGCAGATAATTCAAGGGATGACTCGAGCAGCCATAGTGGATCTGAAAGCAGTTCAGGATCTGACTCTGAAAGTGAAAGCAGTTCCAGTGATAGCGAAGCTAATGAACCATCACAGAGTGCATCCCCTGAGGTAGTATTTGACATATATTTGGGCTGTCTTCATTAGCTTGGCATTAATCCTGAGTTTTAAAAGCAGAAAAAAATTAATAAATTCTCAAACAGTTTAAAAAAAAAAAAAAACACCTTACAAACGTGGGATCACTTTCAAGATGGAATATTCTTTTGCTGAAGTACTTGTAATGGGATATGGTAACAATTCTTTATATAAGCACATATTTGATGTTTGACTTTGAGGTGATTTTTACCACCAGTTACCCATTGGAGTGCAGAAATTAGATATAGTAACAGTAGCTTAAAAAACTGTGGGCTTTTATTCTAGAAAGCTATGGCAGCACATACTGCCTGTTGATAGCAGCTGCTCCAGAAGGAGCAAGAATGAGAGCTGTTATTTATTACCTGTATTCATCAAGCTATATTTCATTTATTTATCTCAGGTTTTTTGGTGCACTTCTTGCTTTGGCATGCAGCATAGTACAGCTGTCCTGTGGAAAAGATGGAAGAAATGTGAAATATTTTATCTAACGCTGTTTTTTAATTTGTTTTTAGCCAGAGCCACCACCAACAAACAAGTGGCAACTGGATAACTGGTTGAACAAAGTTAATTCACATAAAGTGTCACCAGCTTCTTCCGTGGACAGCAATATCCCATCCTCCCAAGGCTACAAAAAAGAGGGACGGGATCAGGGGACAGGGAGCGGGTACACTGATCAAAGTGGATCCAAAGATTCAATTTCTTCTACACCGGGGCGAGATTCCAAACCCACCCAAAAGGGCTCAGAGAGCAGTCGCGGCAGGCAGAAATCACCTGCCCAGAGTGACAGCTCAACACAGAGGAGGACTGTAGGTAAAAAGCAGCCCAAGAAAGCAGAAAAGACATCTGTTGAAGAGCCTAGAGGAGGTCTTAAAATAGAAAGTGAAACCCCAGTAGACATGGCAACAAATATACCTTCGAACAGGCATAAGGCAGCCACAAAAGGCTCCAGAAAACCCAATATAAAGAAAGAGCCCAAATCTTCCCCTCGGCCTACCACAGAGAAAAAGAAATACAAGGCTTCAAGCAAATCTGCCCAGAAATCCAGGGAATTCATAGAAACAGATACCTCATCCTCTGATTCAGATGAAAATGAGAGCCTGCCTCCTTCGTCACAAACACCCAAATACTCTGAGAGCAATAGGACTCCTGTTAAATCTTCCATGGAGGAGGATGACAGCTTTTTTCGGCAAAGAATGTTCTCTCCTATGGAAGAGAAAGAGCTTCTTTCACCACTCAGTGATCCTGATGAAAGGTACCCACTTATTGTGAAGATTGACCTGAGCCTCTTATCAAGAATACCAGGGAAGCCTTACAAGGATGCTGATGCACCCAAAGTGGAAAAGAAAAACGTGCCAGAGAAGCATGCGAGAGAATCCCAGAAGCAGCCGTCTGACAAAAGTTCTGCGAAAGGCAAAAGGAAACATAAGCAGGTGATAATTTTGTAGACAGATTTACCTGTTATCTCAGCCCCTTAGTGGATTGCTGCTGGTGTCAAGCGTGTAGCCCAGCAACCCAGATCATACCTCAATGTAGTGACACTGAGCAATTTAGGAAATTACTTTGGCTAACTGTTTTGTGTAGAATACATTGATCATCCCTGTGCTGCTATAGCAGAGACTATCGTGATTTTCTTCTGGAGTGAAGAGGGGAAGGGAGAAGGCTGCACCTGTAGGAGTGCTGGCGCTGTAGCTAGAGCTCATGGAGGCAGCCCAGCTTCTGTACCTCTGAGCACTGCATCCTGCCCTCTCATGCCTCCACTTGATCTGGCACCAGCCCCTGTTGCACTGCAGGCCAGCTCAGGCAGCTGATCCAATGGAAAATTCATCTGGCAAAAAAAAAAAAAAAAGGCAGTTTTCAGCTGGATCAGCTCCTTGAACGAGTGAATCATGCGATTGCATATTGCCAGGACGAGGGATGGGGCAGAAATGGGCGTGGGGCATGGCAGCAGCAGAAACCATAATCTCAGGGGTGCTGCTTAACTGGGAGCAGAGGTATCTCTCCATAATGATATTTAATCTTTTTAGAAAAAAACATTTCGTCTTTGCAACTATAAATAAAAAGCAGGAATGCCTGGGGGCAGTAAAATGGACAGGAATCAATGGGGGAACTGAATAGAAGTAATACTCTTGGAGGGGGAAATGGTAAGAAGTAGTTGGTGGTGTAATTCTAAACTTCTTTTAGAAACCTCAGAACATAGACAGTCTGTATAAAGAGCAAACCTGTGACTGTCAGATGGACTCAGTGATCCAATCAGTTTTTATAAATTTCTGGTTTCCATGAAGTTAGGACTGTGAAGCCCTGGTTCAGGGATTAAAAAATTGCCATGCTACTCTGGATTTCATTCTGAAAATTTCGTTTTGACAGGGATTTGGCAGTGGTTATAAGACTTCATTGACATGTGGAATCAAAGGATTATATGCTATCATTCAGAAAGTCATTTGACTCTCCAGAGGAGATAGATAGTTTCAGTTAAACCAGTTTTCCTACAGAGCAACTTAAGTAAACTCGGTCACTTACTGAAATGAGTGTTGTCTAGGAGACTTGACACATAACTGCAAACAGAGGTTTCTCCTGTAGTGTTCCTAACTAAGATTCCTGTTTTCTCTGGATAAGGAAATGACGTGAGAAAGTATGAGCTTTTTTTTGTAAAATGGGAATAACTCTGACCAGTACAGTGATTAATTATTTTTTGCAAGTGTTCCTGTATAATTCCTAATGTTCCTGGGAATGCACTCACATGCTCCAGTGGCTCTGAATACATGGACTTCTATTTCTTTGACCAGTTATGCCTTTCAGCACACATTTGGAGTTACAGCATTAAAGATCTGTGCTCTTACATCTAAACCAGAAAGCTTTGGTAAAACCAATTAAATTTAGGCTTTATCCCAGCAAATAGTCTGGTTGTTAATTGTTTTGAATCCTCGGATTATTCTGATGCTTACTGGTGCATACCAGAGAAGGTGCAAGCCTGTTTGAGGCAACTAAGGAAAAAACCCACCCTTTCCCCACACCCCTCCAGTTTTTAGGTTTGTGAGTGCTCTGCACGCAACTTGATTTGTACACGTTATTTGCTCATGTGTTTCCTTGATCTTAAGGCTCAGGGTTGCAGCATTGGTGTAACAAAAATGAAACCTTTTGGGTTTGAATCTGGGTTATGTTACCAGGTGACTTATTCTGTGAGGCCCTATTTTCCATTTTATTCACTGTATTGATGCTTCTAGTGCTTGCTGAAGACAGCTTAGAAATTTACATTGAAGACCCTTTGACTTTAGAATTAAATTTATATAAAAATCTATTCTTCCACATCTCTGAGCTTACTTTAATAGACTGCAAGATTTTTACCTTTTTCTGGCATTCATAAGACACCTCTGTTAGGCTCCACAACATAAAATCTATCTCCTGATATCTTATTGAAGCCTTTGACAGATTTTTCTGGTATTTCATGGTGATAATATGTTTGTGCTAAAATGAACAACTTAGCTGCTACTTCTTTTGTGCAGGTTGGTAATTTAGAAGCCAGGCTTTGTTCTTCATTATGTTCCAGTATCAGGGTCTGGTCAAATATTTGAAACAGACTAGATGCTGTAGGACATGTTTTTGTGGTCTGTACATACCTTGCTCTGTACACTGCAAAATGCCTGCTAAATTAAGTCTTCTAATGTGAAACATTGCTGCTATCAGTGAAGCTGTAAATGTGGACGTTTGCCTGGATGTATTTCTTGTTTGCTTTATTCAGAATGAGGATGAAAACAGAGCCAGTGAGAGCAAGAAAACGAAACTGGAAGAAAAAGCTCCATCAGGACACAAGACTTCTAGCAGTAGGGAGTGAGTATCTTGGCTATGTTTTCAACATTGAAGGCTCAGGGTGATCAAGGAGAAGATGGGTGCCCATCTTCGCCCCTCTTCTCCTCCTCCCCTTTTCCCCCAACAAGTGTCTCCTCATTATTATTAATCAGTGGGTAAAATTTCATTGCTTCTTACCCTGCAGAGTTTCTACTAGTACTTGGTGGAAATTAATTTCCATATCCAAAAACATTGGCCAAGGACAATTGTTTTACATAACAGAAGTAAGGTAACCCCTCATGTGAAGGGCTGGTGTATTATGGAATATATGCTTCCTGGTTTTTCTGTAATATACAGTGGGGTTTTGTTTTGTTTGAGAAATCAGCTGTGCATCTAGCTTTTTGATCTTGCAAAATCTGTGCTTTTAAATTAACCCAATCTGGTAGTTGTCCATTTAGTAAGTTTGTAAACTGAGAATAAATTACTTAACTGGCATTGTCTGGGAAGCTCATGGCATTGAGAATTGGATCCATGGATTTAGCCTCACATTTGCTTGATAGATTAGCTGAAGAAAAGTGTGAGTGACACAAACGCAAAGTAATACAGAATTAGCAAGTCAATAACATTGTTTAATACTCTTTTACTTGTATGTTATTTCTGTAATTTTCCGTGCTGTTTGTAATAGCTACTATGCTTTCGTTTGATTGATTTCTTGGTCAATGTTAATCCACAGGAACGAGTAAGGTTTTTTTTCCACTGCCCTTTAAAACTCCTATTTCAGATCAAGCAACTGAAAACTGGTGTAATTATGTCATGGAAAATATTTCCGTATAGTGAGTAATTGCCAAATTACAAATATGTGAGAAGCTGCAGCACATCAGATGCTAGAAATCTTGTTTGCCCATTCTGAATTAAACAGTGTCTTACTATTTGTTAGGAAACAGATGTAGAACAAACGGATGCATTTCTACCTTGATTATGCTTTTTTACCTATTATTTCTGATATTTGCTGGATTGCCAGTGCAGTTATCTGAAGGACATTAATTAAAATGAAATGATATGATTTTATAAAAATAATATGTAGGAATTATTATTATGGGAAGCCAAGAATAGTCAACAGTAGCCCTCAGCAGCCAAGGTAAGAGTGTACTGAAAGGCTATGCTGAGAAAGCTTTCCAGTTTCCTGGGTTCCAGAGATCATTTATCTGGACCATCTTTTTTCTGAGCTGTTAGGTTGACTAGTCTGCAACAGACAGGCTGGCGCTAATGTTGGCATTAATGTCTTACATTGTAAGTGTTTGGGGTGTTTTTTTAAGAACAGTTGTAGGGATGTGGTTTTATGGTTAGAACTTGTCTACTGTGTTTTCAGGTCAGAACAAATGAAATGGTGAAAACAAGTTCAATCTGGCTTCATAGAAACCTAGTTACTGAGATGACTATTCTCTTTCTTTTCCTCCGTATCTGTTTTGCTAGGTCTAACAACAAAAATCTTGTTTGTTTTAAAAAAAAAAAAGTCACCTTTTAATTTAAAATTTTTAAAAAAGTAGTTTTGTGATGTTGGTTTTGGGGGGTTTTTTGTTTGTTTTTGCTTTTTAAGGAAAAAAAAAAAAACAACCTGAATTCATTCATTTTGTCCAGGTCTTCAAAGGCAAGTGCTGTTAAAGAGAAGGATTTACTGCCGTCTCCTGCTGCCCCAGTCCTGCAGAAGGACTCCAAGCAAGAACATGGGTCTCGGAAGAGGACGGTCAGTCAGTCGTCATCCTTAAAGTCCAGCAGCAACCTTAGCAAGGAGAGTAGCAGCGGCAGTAAAAGCAGCTCATCTTCTAAACAAAAGAAGACAGAGGGGAAGGGTTCTAGCAGTGCTAAAGAAACCAAGGTAAAGGGCTTATTCTGTAAATGCCTTAAGCCCGTTTCTTTGCTTTGCAGTTTGACATGCTCAGTGTGATCTAAACAATAATTTGAAGTTCAAGTTAAAATGTAATTAGTTTTAGATATGCATTGTTTCAT
The DNA here is from genome assembly GCF_965183815.1 of Platalea leucorodia. Classification (NCBI taxonomy): domain Eukaryota; kingdom Metazoa; phylum Chordata; class Aves; order Pelecaniformes; family Threskiornithidae; genus Platalea; species Platalea leucorodia. Next base: position 16,134,115 of record NC_138833.1, on the reverse strand, counting down.
GTCATAGTACTTAAGTACCTTGGAAGTCTATAAATTAGAAAATAACTTGGGAGAGATCATGGAATACTAATGCTTATTCCTACCAAATTCTTATGTTAATTAGTGAAATGTGTTTAGTCATCTTCTGATTACTGATGTTGCTTATTTATTGTTTAATTTGTTAATAAGAAGTAGCACTAGAAAGCTGTTTACACAACAGTAAACGGAACATTGAAGTTACTCTTGTCTCGTCGGAGCAGATACAGATCTTGCCCTGATTTTTTAAGGAGAGCAGGAGCTTGGTCCATGCTCACTGCTAGGATGTGAAGCTATAGCTCTCATTTTATGACATTGTGGGACCCCAGAAAGACTATTGTAACTCCAGCTCAGGAATGTACAGCGCTCTCCATGGTTGGAGCGGAGAAAACATGGTTATACGGACGGTGCCGAAAATGTTGTTTTTAAGAGATTTAGGTTAGGAAGATATTTAGAAGGTGGAATTTAAAAATATACAAGATGATGATACTCTTAGCAGTATATAAATATGTATTACTGGACAAAAATTAGCCTGTGAGAACATCTGAGAGTGTATTGGTGAATGCCTGTGATGAGCAGTTTCTATCGTATAGCCAGTTGTTGAGCATAGTATGCTTAACTGGGAGGGATTTCACCTTTGTCTTTGCGATTCCAGCGTGTGCTGCAGGTGCTGGTGCGGCTGTCTCCAGGCGCTCTGGAGCAAAGCCCCGGAGCCTCTGGCAGGAAACTCCAGTAGTTTAAGCAACTGCTAAATGTCAGTAGTTGGATTTGCAGTTTCTGAAAAGCTTAGAAGTAAAATCTAAAAATGTTCAGGAAGAATAATTGATTTGAGGAGGAGTAAAGCAGCAAATAGACATTTGCAGTGGCAGAAAGTAACTTAGTCATCAGGGTGGAGTTAATGAATATCTGAACTGGGAGACATGCTGTATTACTTCAGATGCCAATACCATGAAATTTTAGAAGCTTGGCAGGATTGTGTATATTGGCAGCTGTGTAAGACACTTCCAGGAACTGTAGATGGTGCATTTACCTTACAGGCTGAGGCTTTGCCCTTTCTTTATTCGTCAGCGTAGAAATGTCCCTAAGCCAGTTGTTAATTTGTGAGATGCTTACCCTTTTATACTTCAGATATGCTTAGTCATGCCTTTCTTAAAGTACTATGTACTCTTCCTGCATTGCACTGCATGTTTTGTTATTGTTTCTGCATTACAGTGGTAGATAGTACATTGCTGTGCAAATCTGGTGCCTTGCAACTCCAGGATCCTTCTGGTTAGCAACAGCCTGATAAATGTAGGTTATGAAATGCATCTATATAGATGGCCTTTGGTCATGATAAATCAAGAGGGCAGAAAACACATATGAAGCTGGGGAGTTGCTTTATACTGTTTAGCTACCAAAAATGGATTCACTTATGATTCACAGTGTGTTTCTAGTGTCCGGTCTTTAGCCTGAAGTGTCATGTTGAGCCATGTATAATTTAGGAGAGCAAGGACAGCGTGTTGTGAAGACAGCTGACTTTTCTCCCTGAAGATGATGCTTGTTCTTCAGAAATACATTTTTTTTTTTTCAAGGCAAAGATATTCAGCAGAGTTTATTGTTGATAGAAATGAGAAATCATAAAAATATTCATCATGTCTTTGTCAGAGTGGAAAAACAGGACTTAGAAACGGTGACACAGGAGATTCAGGGAGGGATTGCCTGGACCCAGGTGTGTCTAGAAAGCCTTGGCTGCATTCTTTCCTCTAATGGAGATCTCCTGGAGCATTAGAGTGAGGAGCTTGATAATAGCTTCTGCGTCTACCTCTGTGCCAGCATTAGGTGAAAGCCTCATGGAAGCTGTGTTACTGTCCCTGGCAAATGGTGGCTAAAGCAGCTGCAAAACTGACTTTATTTCATATGATGCATGAAGTTATGGGAGAAATTTATACAATAAATGCTTTTCTTGAAGGCAGAGAAGACTCAACTGTTCTTTAAATTTATTATTCGGCAACAATTTTCCTTTCAGGAAAAGATTCTGAACAATTCATCAAACTGCCCTCCTGCGTCTGCTCAGTCTACGGAAAGTTCAAAGTCAAGAAGAGCAAAACTTGTTTTTGATGATAGGTAAGAACAGCAAAAGGTGCCTTTCTCTTTGTGGGGATGTGAATCTCTGAGCATAGGCGGCTCCCCGTGGAGAAGAGGCCTCCTTTTGCTTCACAAAAGATGTTAAGTCAAGCTCAGACTCTGGAGAGCTGCACATTGTTCCTGCAGCGGTGTGCTTGTCTGACTGCTCCCTGTGCCATTTACTTGGCAGACAACGCAGTCCTTGAGAAGGAACCGTGGCCTGCCCTGTACATTCCTACCGAGCATAAAAGGACCATGCAGTAGACTTAAATAGCTCAGGGTTGTTCTGTTTTTAAATGCTGATGGGCCCTTTTCACCTTAGCAGGACACTGCTGCTACCCGTCTGCCTGTTCTCTTCGCAACAGAGCCCGCTTCTTCTGAGTCAGGAGTTGTGGTCATTGATAGTAGAGAGAAGCCTTCGTTTTTGAAATTCCAGATCCACAAGAGTGGGGATTGGGATTTAATCCTGTGGGGTCATAGCAAATATCTTGAAAAGAAAATGAAACAAATATTTTACTGTCTTGTGCAGACTTTAGGTTTGACTTGTACCAACTCAAATCTCAGCACAATGCTTGCTCTTAAAGCATTTCTCTTTGTTGTTCTTTAAATTCACTTTACAGATCATGTGTGCTTATCAACTTGCTTGAAATACTGTTCTGAATTACCTGAAACTGGAGAACTAAGTTTAAACTACAACAATTTTATCATACTGTAACTAATCATACTCCTTAACTATTTTAACAACTGTTACATTTTTATCATAGTGTAGCTCCTGTAACTTGAGTTAGACAGAAAAAATATTAAATTTGGCAATGTTAAGAAACTCCAGTCATAAAAGGAAATGCAATATGGGTGCGGCTGAGTCCATAAATTTGTGTCCTCTGTTGCAGGACTTACTCAGCTGATCATTATTTACAAGAAGCAAAGAAATTAAAACATAATGCAGATGCATTGGTAAGTAAATCTCCAATACTTATCCAATCTTTGCACATTATACTGGGGTTTGTTTACTGCTTTTGCCATTGTGCTCCCCTTCTGTACTGGAGCTTTCTTGTACTTCCTCTCTGGTTTTTGTCCTTAAAAGTTTTTTTCCAATCTCCTCAGTCTGACAGGTTTGAGAAGGCTGTGTACTACCTAGATGCTGTAGTGTCATTCATTGAGTGTGGGAATGCATTGGAGAAAAATGCTCAGGAATCCAAGTCCCCGTTCCCTATGTATTCAGAAACTGTGGAATTAATCAAGTAAGCATTGCAAAGCATATACAAAAGTCAAGTGGGTGGGAAAGAGGTCTGGAAATCAGAGCTTCTACATTTACTGAAGTTTTGCTGCCAGCTTTTGAGATCTGTTATCATTCTCCAATAAAACTGGATCACTTACCATTTTGTTCCAGTTGCTGAGGCTTAAAGTGTTTTCGTGAAGGTTGAGATGCTTTTTGCTAAGGCTCTTGAAGTCTCTCTGCAACGCATAACACATGAGAAGCAAAATTATTCCAATTACTACCTAGTCAGCATTTTGTTTAGGATCTGAGAGAGGTTCCTGAAATCATGAAGACAGTTGAAACTAGAAATTCATAAGAATGTTGGTGTTTTGTGATTGATAAATGATACTGTAATCTTTATTTTGTTGTTTACTTGATGTCTTTGTTTGTAGATACACTATGAAGCTGAAGAATTACTTGGCACCGGATGCTACAGCTGCAGATAAAAGACTAGCAGTGCTTTGGTATGTGTATTCTGAACTTAATACAATGCACTGATTAACTTCAAATGTTTTATCTGCATGAAATACTGTATTACACTGAGTTGTCAGGTGTTTCTGAACCAAATACGTGAGTGTTTTCCATTTGGCTGTATGTAAAGATTAATGCTGTATATCTGATTACTGTAAATTGGGGCAGAGGGGATGTTGACAACGAGGGCCAAGACTTTGAAATATTAAGGAAATTACTAGATTTGTACAGAGTAACAGCAGAAAGGATAAGGGTCCTTCCTATGTACTCATCCAGTGATAAGTCCAAATTTGGACTGGCTGTAAAGAATTGTCACTATCCTCTAGATCAACGCAGCAGGTGTAGAGGACCAGAACCAGTTGGTGTCAGGTGGAAAAGAAAGGGGAGGCCATGGCAGAGCGCATTAGACTTAGTATGTCCTGACACAAGCGACAAATAAATGAAACCCTTGTCTAGGAAGTGACTTAGTGTTGTCTTCTAAGATGAGAACTGGAAACTGATTATATCAGCAAGATGACTGAAAATTACAGTTTCAGCTTAAGGCGCACAGAGCTGTTTTCATTCCCTTGAGAATTTGAAGTGCTTATGGATTGTTTGGTAGACCTACAGCTTGTGGGTTGGCAGGGGAAGCTTTAAAAACACAGGTACTAGATTTTTGAACTTCACTCAGTTGAGATAAACTTGACTTTAACTGTAAATGTTTTGTTATTCTGTCTTTGGTCAGTCTTCGGTGTCAATCTCTACTATACCTAAGGCTTTTCAAACTGAAAAAGGAAAGTGCATTGAAATATTCTAAAACTCTGACTGAACATCTGAAGGTAATTGCATATGTATTTTCTTAAAATATTAAAACCTAACCAAATTAAAGCTCTACATCACTTAAAATTCCTGAATCCAATTTTCAGACTGCTACATGTGAACTTGGAATATACCCTATTTAGAACTGGACCTTGAAAGTACATTAAAGTTGAGTAGTTCAAAGCTGGGAAGAGACAGCATGGCTGTCATAACCCTACTGGTCCTAGCATGATAGCTCTCTATTAGTAATTTGATCTAGCTTTTGTCTTTTTAATAAATTCAGTAGGCTTCAAGGAGTATTTAAAAACATTTTTCTTGCTGCAGATATAACAAGCTGAAACTTCACTTTCATATTTAAGCTTAAGGGAATTCAGGATCTATGGGTGCATTACATGGGCTGCAGCTCTTCAGCCCTCGTAAAAGCCGGCACTAGAGCCAGCTTCTAATTCAAAACCAAATTGGTCTGAGTTTTTGTTGTTTGCAGTGGGATAGTTGTTATTTCCCTCCCACCCCGTGAATTTATCTAAATTCCTCTGCAACTGGTTTAATAGTGCTGTCAGGGAAAGGGGACCAAGAGAGACATCCTTTGAATTAATTTATTTGAATCAAGATGTTGCAGATGAGAGAACCAGTTCTGATACTTCTGTAATGTTACTCAGTGCTTAATCTAGACTGAGATTTTCAAAGGAATGCTTGAGAATAGGTAACTAATGTCATTGGGTTTCTCTGGAACTTCCAGCTGTCGATACTGAGAGGAAACAGGCTTGCCACGTGCCTGACTTCTCAGAGGTTTTGAGACACCTTTAATTGTTCAGTGCTAGTAATAATAGGGATTTCTTCCTATTGATGGGCTGAAAAACAAAATGTTATCGTAAGAGGCAATGGGATCTAATGATTAGAACAAATGACTACTCCAATCCTATATATATTTAGTGGCCTCCTTTGTGTTGCTAAGTTAAGCCTTTAATTTGTGTCTTAGTCATCAGTAAAAAAGGATATTTTTCCCAAATTTTAATTTACTTTGATATTATTCAGAATGTTGGTTATTGCTTAAAAGAAAAAAATAAAAAAATTAATTTGGTCAAAAAATAACCAATTAAATAACCAGGTAAAGTGTAACTAGTTAAAGTATAAATATAAATCAGGTGACAAATTTATTTTTCCTCAAACAGAATTCCTATAATAATTCTCAAGCACCGTCACCTGGTATGGGAAGGTAAGTAGTAAAAGCTGTTACCTGTATTTCTCAACTTCTAGCTACTTTTCTACATAAACTGTGTGCCTGGGGTGCTCAAAGAGTAGCTTTTCAGTCTTTGAAGTGTTGGGTTGGTTGTTCTAAGGGCATAGATTTTGATTCAGTTGTTTGCGTAATTATTCTGATAAAAGGTTTGGAAGGCTGCTGCTTGTGGTAGTGCTCTGCAGAGAGTTTGTTGGGCAACTCCTTGTTGCAAAAAAAAGGGTCAGTGTGTCACTAACACACAAGTCACTTATCTCGGTGAGTTTTGTTGTTTTATTTAATACTTTTTCCCTCAAAACAATAGCTCTATTAATGCTGCAAGCCCAGATGGCTGCAAGTACTTTCAGGGTTGTCTGTTCCATAGTATGGCAATTTACTTCTATTCTTCAAAACCTAACAATGGACCTTTGATAGATTATTCTGTGAGTTTAGGGAGGGCCTTTCAGGTTTGCATCGTGTTATCTGAAAGTGTAATATGGCAGTATAGTTACCATATAGTTGTAATGTTTTCATTATTATTCTTTAAGGTTCAATTTATTTAAACAATGAATTTAAGATTTTATTGAATTAAAAGGTGATGAGGTTTGGTGATTAGGTTTTGGCTGTGAAGCTAAAACATAAAAGTTGGAGGATCCTTAGCAGTTGTTACCAGCTCATGCATTTAATTTGTTGTAGGGCAAATCCTGACTTCTTAATGTGTAAAGTGGGAGCGCTTTAGCATCTCGCATCCTGAGATGTGGGAAGAAAGGTCTTACAGAGTATTAATCTTAGAGCATGATATGACTGAAGTACATATATTTGCATTTTACAATTTAATATTTTTCTTTGGATAAGCAGCAAGCCTGTCGGTATGCCGTCTCCAGTCTCTCCAAAGCTGTCTCCAGGGAATTCAGGAAATTACTCTTCCGGAGCAGCCAACCCTTCAGGGAGCGGGTCTTCGGTGACGATCCCCCAGAGGATCCATCAGATGGCAGCCAGCTACGTCCAAGTTACGTCCAACTTCCTCTATGCCACTGAAATTTGGGACCAAGCCGAACAGCTGTCTAAAGAACAGAAAGGTAAGGGCTGACACAGGTGAATTATAACATCAGATGTACCAGAGTGCGCTGAAACGCTCAGAGGCTTTGAATTTTGGAGTTGCAGTTAATGGTGCACAGGATGCTCAACCAGGTCCTCTGCAAAGTAAGATGGAAAGTTAGACCTTTGATAACAGTGATGTCCCGGGCTGGTTGTCAAGGTGGTGTTGGAGATGTAATGTTTCCTACTAGCTATGCGTTTAAAAAAAAATAAAAATCTTTGTTGCATTTCCTGTAAAATGTTAGGTGTAGGAAGAGGAACTTGGTACATTTCCATTTCTGAAATTCTTAAGTGAAATACAGATTTGAGGGGGGAAGGCCAAGGAAGTTTTACAGTAGTTTAACCCTACTCTAATTATACTTATCAACCAGTCTTCTGCAAGAGAGTGAAAAAATTGATTAGAAAGGACCTTTTTCCTTTGCTTTTATTCTTCCGTCATTCGGCCATCTTTATGTTCTTCTATCTATCTTACTCTAAAAGATTCATGCTGAAAAGATGAGGAGTTTGGGTGTAATATTTCCCATATAAAAATACGTGCATAGTTTAACTTGTGTTTCTGTTGTTTTAGAGTTCTTTGCTGAACTGGATAAAGTTATGGGCCCTCTGATTTTTAATTCAAGCATCATGACAGACCTAGTGCGTTACACCCGTCAGGGATTACATTGGTTGCGCCTGGATGCCAAGTGATATTTTGAACTGAAGGAATGGAAAATCGAACACATTTTTCTCGCTGCCTCTGATTTATCTCCACAACACTGTGTCATGTCAATAAGGAAGACTGCCATAACACATTGCTTAGTTGACACTAAGAGCAAGGAATGCTTTCACATGTCTCCCATCCTCATTTGTGTTTTGTGTTTTAACCCCAAATAATCTGGTTAATGGACTTCTTCAGTATTCCCATTTTAAGTTATTTAAATATTTTAAAATTTGCTACATATAAAGGTGTAGTTTTGCTGATCTATCATGGATAGATCATTGGAATTCCAGTCATAATACATAAATAGTCAGTTTAAATCCTATTTATTTTAATTTTTTTAATTTTAATTTTGAAAAGCCCAGTTTTGGGCAGTTTTTAGCTATTTCTTCCCTAAATTTACCCTTTTGAGTACTTAGCAGAAATTAAACATAGACACTTTATTTAAGTACTTTGTGAACTTTGTTACTCTGTAATGTCTTGTGGTGGTAGAGCCTGTAAAAGGAACTAGGGTTGATAGGTTCTAACGTGTAGGGACACCATACTTTTCATGCCTAATGCCTATGAGTCAACTAATAAATGTCAACTACAGATTTATTATTGCAGAATTTGTACTAAATAGAAAAGTTCCAGATATTCTTCTACGTATTAAGATACTTCATTTAAATGAATTATAAAGAAATTTATATGGAAAAGTATTTAGCTGGATCTGACTTGGATTGTTTCCAAGGCAGTTTCAAAACATCGATTAACACTATAACAATCACAAAACATTACAGTAATTTGCATTTAATGTTATATCGAAGTAATGGTGTAGGAATGAACTTCAATCTGATAGGTGCGATGCATACAGGAAGGGTTTCTGAAATGGACAATCTTGTGCTTTTTTGTATCTCTTCATTTAAAATACATTTTGTTTCCTTGCTTGTCATTTTTTGACACTTACAAAATCAGTGAACTTTGTGGTTAAAAAAAAAAAAAACAACAATAGTTAAATTCCTACCAGAACTGTCATTTGCATCTTTTCCATTGACTGAGAAACCAGGAATCTTAAGTAGAAATCGAGGTCCATTTTTTTTTTTTCCTTTTAGGGTCTGATAGGTAATGGACACTACAGGATGACAGTGCAACAGCCATCGTGGGGTGGGAGCACACCTGCTATTACAGGGAAATTATCTGACTGTTTTGATGCAGAATGGATTTAAAACTTGTATTTACCCCGTGTTAATGAAGGTCCCGTTAATGTTTGATGGAGCATAATATTCACTTGCAAGGGAGCAACTTGGTGCAACAGAAATGGTTCATGGAGTTGCATTTGACTGCTCTCAAAAAGTGTAAACCAAAGTACCTTTCCACATAAGGTGCTTGTCTGAGTAAAAGGTTTAAAATGCTACTGCTTTCAGTATTGCTTAGTGCCCCTAACATGTCTGGTGTGCCTTATGCCTTACTTTTAGATGAAGATTTTATGAACTGTTTACAAGATGTTTTACAGCAGGACCAGGTATACTGTATGCAGTGGTCTTCTGCAGTACTTTGGTAAAATTCCATTTCCTTTTTAAAAGTACTAGCGTCTGTCACACAAACTGACTTCTCATTGCGGTGGTCTCCTTTTGAAGAGTCAAACTCTGAATCCTTTGGAGTGAGATTGTGGAATGCTGCTTTGTTTTCTCTCCCATTTAGCCCTTTATTCTGTACCAGATATGAACGTGCATGTTCAGGAAAATTATTGCACTAAATTTTTTGTGTAGTTGTAGTTAAGTGCCAAAATCACGGCAACCTCGAGAGAAGGAATAGAATTCTACGCTACTTAGTACTGCAGTATGTCCTATGGGCTTTAAGAGTTTAGAAGTTTTGCAAATTAGTAACCTACTAAAAGGTAGCTGCATATTCGTAGAGCTTCCTTTGCGTTCCAGTGTGTTTTGTACTTCCAGAAAAGCTTTGCTACGTACGAATTAATACATGGTTAACAGACCTGTGACTTTTTCCATGATAGCTGAATTTACTCTTCAGGTCTGTTGGAGCATCCTTTTTCTTGAATCACTGTGCAAGGTCACGTTTCTGTTCATGTTTGCTGTTTGAGACAGAACTCTGTACCCTCAAACTCCGCATCTTGGTTAATGGGACACTGTCAACTATTTTTCCTTTAATACTCTAAAGTGCCTAGCACACTTTTGACGCTATATAAAAAACACCTTCGTAGAAGTTGCATTCATAGTTTATTTTTCGTGTAGTGCTGCACTAGCCAGCATGGCTGTTTTTTGGCTTGCTCCTTTGTGCACAGTTACCATTACTGTTAGCAGGAATGGTCTCATCTCTGGGAATTTTTTTTCCTTAACTAGAGTCCCACAAATACCTTTTGGTGTCACACTAAATTGGTCTCTTGAAAATGTATCGCTTATCCCTAGATCAGTGGATCTTAAAAAATCGTCTTCAAATGACCAGAAGACTTTTTTACATTGTGTCAAAATGTGGACCTGAACTGGTTGAAAGTGTCCCACCTAAACAGTACACTTTGTAGTGAAATATCCCAGGTCTTCTGTCTGTACGGGAGATACGCAGTGGTCTTGTTAACTGAAAAGAAATGCCTTACGCATCTGTGGCTATTTCAAACGGATAAATTTAAACTTCGCAATTCCAAAAGCATATCTTAATTTGGGACTTACCCTTGTTTCCGAGAGAAAAGTTATGTACTTTGTCAGATTTCATAGCTAAAAAAAAGACGAGTACGTAATAGGCTTCCATCCCTCTGTCAAAGTGCAGGCGAACGGTCTAAACCTGTCCTTTCGTACCTCTACCCAACAGCAGTGGAAATGCATGTCACTTCAGTAGTAATGCAAGTCGCACTAGTGACTAACGATGAGGGAATCCCTAACTCCTGGCTTCCTAAATGATTCCCTAGACAATTGTATATTAAATACATATCAACGCTGTAATTTTAATTCCCTCACTGAACGCGGTCCCAGTTGGTGAATCTTAAAAATGGCTTAATCAGACTAGGCTTGCTCAGATATCAATGCTATTTGAATTTGCTGTCAAACTTGCAGGTTCCTAGGTGATAAGGTGCAACCATTTATAATGATAAAGAAATCTTCAGGACACCAGAGCAAAACAGCCCGAGACTTTTATTTTGATTTGAAACTATTAGCCATAAAGCAGAGCATATGGATGGCTCTTCTTGGCTTTCGATGGCAGTATGCAATTTGTATTGTATGTGTCTTTTAATATATATGTATATATATATGAACTCAGTCTGTCCAAAGTATATGTTATACTTGTTTTTAGATTATGGTGCAACTGACTATATTGATATATTATTTATTGAGTGCTGAATCACCATCTTATTGGTGATAAATCTTGCATATTATACAGGAGTGCAATGTATATTCCTTTAGATTGCTGAGGCTTGATTGCTGTGATAACAAAAAAATGCCCTGAAATGTATTTATGAATGGCCCCAACATACAGAGAGTCAGTACTTTATGGAAATAATGTAGCGCTTGCCTGGGGCAAGTAAAATAAAGCCGTAGGCAGATAATTATGTGGTTTGCCAAAATGGCAAACTACTGGAAAGAGAGACTACCTTTGCTGTATTTAATATTTCATTTACCTAACAGATATTTGCTGTCACTGCAGTGTTTATATTAAGGCAGATACAAAAGGGCCTGAGCAAGTCAAGTTTGAATTACCCATTGGGGAGTAAACAACTTCCAAATTCTTAGATTTCTGACAAATACTTTGGTCAGGGTTTAAATTACTCCATCTGAAGAATCAGTGTTACGGAAACCCCTGTGTTTCCAAGCAACAAAGTTAATGCTAGACATCTTAAGTCTAAAGAGTAGCCAAAGCTTTTGCTAGCCAACTCAGACAAATCCAGACCTATTCCAGGAGACAAATTTGCCAAGTAGGAAAGTTATGTAAACTCAATCAATCAGGGAATCGTGGTGTACGTCCAGCTCCATTACTTACCGAGGAATTGGTCTCTGCTGCCGTGATGCTGTTTGAAAAGGGCAGCGGCGGGGAGGGAAGGGTCAGCTGTACGGTCGGTAAATTCTCCTCTCAGCGTGAGCGTGGCAGAGCAGCAGCTCGGGGCTGTGCTGGGTCAGCCTTTCGGGCAGCCTTAGCTCTCTGCTCTCTGCCCATACTCAGCTGAGTTTCTCCCGAATACACTATACGGAGCAATTTGAAATGCTGTGGTACAGCATAGAGTTTATGTAGGCTATCTTTATGTAAATGCTTCACCTGTTTTAATTTAATCTGGAAACCTAATGTATCCATTCCTGTCGTAACTCTCCGCACGTGCTAACGGAGCCGATACAGGCAAATTGGAATGCAGTGTTCCCTGTCTTCAGTTTTTATATGCAACCCTGATAGTTGATGTAGTTGGGTGCACAGTACTTCTGCAGCATTTGTTTTTGGCTGCATTGGCATTATACATCTGAAAACTCAACTCTAAGGACCAGGCATGACTTTTGCAAGCACAGTTCCTGACATTTGTATCTGGTCCCCCTTTTAAATTGTTTTAAGAAATTTTGTATATGGAGGATAAAGTGCTTATATATTTATTAAAAATCCTTTATCTTATTTGAAATTATTATTTGGTGAAGAAGGGTTTTTCTTTTGGGGGAGGGCTTGTGGGTGGGGGAAGGTAACTTTTAACCTGTCACTTATAAATGAAGCCCTTATTAATCATACAGAAAGGTACTGTTAGTAACTAATGGGATGTCTCTGTTTTATGCTTTGTACATGACAAGTCCATGTGTTACATTTTGTTTATATCAAAATATTTAGGCATCTGTCTTCAACCAAAACCTAAAAAAAAACAAACTGTGATTTTTATTTGTTGCAATACATTTGAAATTTCAAAGGGTACTTTGGGGCTCAAAATTAGGATTTCTAAGTCAGTATGTGCATTTCACGTAATAAAGCTGTTAATGGTGAGCAAAGTATTATATACTAACTAGATTTTTTTCCACATCTGTATAGTATATTCTATGTATTTTGTGGTATTGAGATTATAGAAAGTTTAGTGTCTGAAACATGCGTTTAATGTGTATTTTTAAACAAATTTATGGCAATTAAAATATTTGGAGAAAAGGGTATCACATTTCAATTTGTAAAGATCTTTTTAACTACTGTGTCATTAAAATGCTTTGTACAATGCAAAACTGTAACTGGAGAAACTAAGTTTAATAAATATCAAATAGATTTTCTGTATTAAACTTCAAAAACACTGTGCTCGTATCTGTTGCATGGGCTTTCTCCTCCCTGGTATTGCATTTGTAAGCAGAGTTTTCTTTTTTGATCCTAGTGCTCTATGTATAACAAAAAGAAAATAGCATTCAGTGTTTGTGTCCTAGACTTGTTGATATTTGTCTAATCAAAAGTGGCTTTGTTTGTCTCAGCCCTCGGAGTTAACGTGCATCTGGTCAAAATTGGATTTTGGTCAATTTATTTTAAAATAGTGGCAAAAGTCAGTCTGGGACATTTATTTCAGTAAATCTGATTAGTAATTACAAGTAAATACTTTTCCTTTCAGTTATCACTGGATATATTTGGGATATTGAAAATGCTATCAGTATTATCAGTTTGTTTGCTCCCTCTTTCTAACAGGCCTTTATCTGAAGTACCGATAAGAGTTCAGCTGTTGAGACTGAAATGAGATGGAAGCGTGATCTACTTTATGCACTTGCCAGGTTGAAGGATAAATGTCTAAAGTCTAGTCTGAAGTAAGCACTCCTACTTGAAATGTCTGATGTGCACTCGCCATACACTTTTCTCACCAGATACAAGGAAAACCAAGGTGATTTGCTGAGTATAAATTTTTAATTCACACCTTAAAAAAAAAAAATTGAACCATTACAAAAAAAACAAAACGAACGTGAGATGCAGAGTCCTTTTATTGAGCTTGGCCAGAGAGTCATCCTGAAGTGTGTGCTGCAGAGGTACAGCCTTGGTTAGGAAAGCTCTCAAGCTCTGTTGAAGTCCTTTTATCAGTTCATATGACAGAAATGTCAAATCTACTTATTGCTCGATTCACTGTCCTGGTTTTGGAACAGTCAATAAATATTTCACAAGTAGAGTGGAGCACTGTTAGCAGTAACAGTGATGGGTGTTCATCGTGATAGGTCACTCCGAGGCTGTTCTAAGGAAACAGCGGTTCTTCCTGGAAAACAAAACATCATCGGGCACTGACAGCTCGGACTGCCAGCTGTCTAGGGCTCAGACATACATCCTCGGATACATCCTTAGCAGTGCTCCGCTCACCCAGCTGTTACAACCGTGCTCGTATTCAGCTCATGTAGCCGTGCACATTGTATTCACCTCTTTAACTCTCTTCAGTTCGTCTTGATTCATTTTATGTTCTTTGCTTTGCATAACAGCTCCAAAATGCATGTTACCCAGGGCTATACGCTCAGGCTGCGGTGTAGAAATTACACACAATAGAAATCCCTTTCTGTCTGTATCTTCCTGGAGCTGCTGTTACCGTTCACCTGTGTTAATCAGTAGAACGAAATGATGCATTTCAAGTGCATGCAAAATAGCAGCCCAACTACCATGTCCTGTTATATTTATGTATAGTAGAAAATGGATATATTCTGCCCTGTCTCTGTTTTCTGGTATGTGTACAGTAGATGCCACACAAAATCAGCTTTCAGTCACTAAGTAGTAATTTTAACTAATCAATTTAACAATATGTAGTTGGACAATTTGCTCATGTCTAGTGTTCATGAGAACTAAATGACTTTTGATATCTTAGTTGTCTTGAACTATGAGCTTAAAGTGATTAATTTAGAGTAAGATACTGCTTTTAATTAATATATGCTTTAAAGTGAACAGTATTGGCTTTAAAAAGGATTAATTTTAAGGTGTCTAAGTGATTACATAAAAGCTGTCTAGAATCCTATGTTCTTTTTGGAAAAGACAGGTTATTTGGGGTTGCAACGAAAGGACTAAGGCATGTCATCAAGGGCACTTGGACTCTGCTCTGTTTGCGTTGCTTACAAAAGAGGTCTAAATCTATTGCCCCATCCCTATTCCTGGTATCTTTTTTATGCACAGAATTAACTCCATACCCCGTGTGGGTGAGAATAAGTGATAACTTCCTCTACATAACATAATATCAAGCATCGCTGAGCCTGAACATTGATCAGGATGAGTTACCTGCACAGCATTGTAATGCATTCACTGTTATCCCTGCAGGAGGCTCCAATGGGTCTCAGTGAGACTCCTCTCCAGAAAGGTGTCATCCGCCTCTGTCTTGTTAGCCGAGGCTGTCGCTGGTGCAAGGAAGCACCGTGTGTCTGAAACAGAGTTGTAGTGCGACCGTCAGGCACGCGCAGCAACTGTAGGCGCTTGGTCGCTCTGATGCTGAGGTCAGCAGTCTTAAGTGAGGAACTTGAAATCTTTCTCATTTTCAGATCATAGCATGCTCTGTTAAAGTACAATTGCTTGCATCCTAACCCCAAAGAAGTAAAAAGTATAAAAATTAACTGTTTTTTAATCATCTTGAGAGGAAAGGCAGAATTACCTGCTAAGTTACATCTCAGAGTAACCCAGTATTCACTAGGCAGTTACTCTACTTTTTTAATGATGTTGAATCCTCTAAAAGAGCTCTACTGTCACCTCTAACTCCTGCCGGTTATTCTTATTCATGCAAATCCCATCAGTTTTTATTAACTACCTGACCATTTGAATTAGCACTTTAAATAGTTATTTCTGTTTACCTGGCTGAGCAGCAGTGAGCAGAGCAAAAAGACCGCCATCATTTTCCAACAGTGCATCTTCACAGTATGAGCTGTCACTTCGACCGCAGGACCAGCCTTCGTGGGAGGAAGTAGGAAGAGCCCCAAATAGAACTTCCCAAGCTTCGGCTAGATTTTTATAGACTTCATTCTCTTATCATTGCATCAGCTGTCAGTCATTACAGGAACAAAGTTCGTTTCGGAGCAAGGCGGAATTACTAAGTTAGCATCTGCTGAAGTGATCTGGTTCAAGGCCTGTCTATCTAGGTAATGATTTACTCTCCTTCCACTTGTACTTTGTCTGGTCAGCTTACCAGTTGTGCCAACTGTTCCTTTTTTTAAAACCTACCTAACGTGTTACCAGAACTCCATGGTGTATTTGTGAGCAAAAGGGTGGCTGGCCCGAAGTGGTATGGTAAAGATCAAAAGCCATAACCTTATTTAACTTCTCTGACATTCACAGTGTGTGCAGCTTTGAGTTTGTCAGCTGGGGGTAAGTATTGTCTTACCAAGCTTATTTGGAGCAGAGAATCGTGCGTTTGATTCTGCTTCTCATTCTTGGTACATGAAAGAATCATGAGGAAGTTACTTAACCTTCCTTTCCATGCACACAGTACTCAAAAAGCAGATGTAATTCTTTTCAGATGTAGAATGTAGAAAGTATGTTATGCACAATAAATAATAGACCTCCTCTTCCAAGGATCCTAAGTTAAAGATAATGATCAGTTAAAGGTAATAATCTTTAGCTAGCTAATCCCAAAAGTAGAAGAGACTGCTGCAGGGGTTTTCCGGAGCCGAGTTGCTCCATGTGGCAAGACTATGGTTTCTTTAGATGAGCCGTCTCTGCTATAGTCTGCCTCTGTACCTCACAGTGTAACTCAGATTAGTATTCTAAAAGGTGCCAACAACTCCCATGGATGTGGATGAGCAGTTTGTAATTAAGAGGAATCTTAACTTCTTCCATTGTGAAATGAGATTGCAACAGCCTAGAGAAAAGAATGTTTAAGAAGAGCTATCTGTTACCTCTCATCTTCTCTATGATCCTCTCAGCTTACAAACATTGGGACAAGCAGGAGAAGTGTATGTCTAAGATTACCAGTTGTATATGGACCTTGCTGGTACTCGCTCCTCCTCCTCATCCGTGAGATCTTGTGCATCTGGCTCCCACATCTGTCCCATGTACGCCGTATCTGTCAGGTACAAGACTTTTGAGACTGCAGAGTAACAAAGAGAATACCAACTTATTCGTGTCAAGTATGCGTAGGTTTTGGAGCACACTATGGTTTAAGTTACTTCAAATAGGAAGATATTGTAGTAAACTGTGTTTTAGCTAAATTGTAAATACAAATCTGGATGTAATAGGCTACATTTTCTGTGATTGCTTAATATGGAGGCATAAGTGCCAACGTGGAAGGCAAGTTACTTAGGTTAAGATAATGCCATGTTGTCAGGTTCCTGTCTACAGATGATTACCCCTTAGCCCAAACTTCACGGGGATTAAATAAAACCCCTTCCCAGCATATTGTCTGCAACCACTATTGGAAAATTTGTTCCTTTCCTAGGGTCCTTCTTTCCTCTGCCCTGCTTGTTGTGCTTCCCCGGGAGGAGGAATCAAAACCCTTCGTTATTTCACCTTCCTGGGTCTTACGAAGGGAAGGAAATAGGATGGTAAATCATGGCACATTAAATAGCTGAACTTAATAGTTTCTTTTACATTTGGCTGTGAATTTCTCGATGGTTTTTCCCATGACGTCCTTTCTTTACATGCATCCGAGTTCTAATTTCTGCTATTTCCACTAGGCACTAGTATAGAACAGAGAAAGGAAAAAAAGAGGCAGCAACAGCAGTCTTGACTTCATCTGTGGAGCACAGGATTTGAAATGACAGCTCTGAGAGCAGTGCCCTCTGTAAGTCATCGTTTCTCGGCTTTTGGCTAGGTAAGACTAGTACTTTGTGCTGATATGTCAAAATTGGTGTGTGTCCTTCTGCGTTACTAATAGCGTCAGCATATCCCTTTCAGGCAGCAATCCATTTACTCTGTGCAAGAAACTAAGGAAAAGAAAAAAAAATTGAAACAATTGTTTCCATGTGTGCAAGTCCAGCACACCAGTAAAATGCCACAGCAAAGGTGCAGCTTATAACAAAAAAAAAAAAGCCACAAAACATTGCTAGTTGTAACATTGAGCAAAGGGAGAACAGAAATTAACTAGAAGACTGAGAAATTTTCAAACACCTTGTTCAGATGCTGAGACGCCCACCGCCCGAACTCCTGAATGCCGCAGGTCCAGCAGGAGCCATCCCTGCCGGTAACGGGTTCTGCACCCGGCAGGCTGGGCCCTGCGGGCGCTCTGGGTGAGCGCCAGAGGCGGCGGAGGGCTCGGCAGGGTTGTGGCAGGCCGGTGGAGCAAAGGGTGAGGAGGCCCAGCTGCCTGCTGACTCGCTGCTGACATTGCAGCAGGGCTGAGCCGCTGCCGGAGCACTCGCTGGGCTGAGGGGAAGGTGCCACGCTGTTTATCGTAGTCTGTCAGCTGGTTCAGACACAGCTCAGCTGCCTGTGAACAGGGGCAGAGACCTTGTGAGAGAGACCGGGATGAGCTGCTCACCTTCAGCAGAGTTGCTAAGACAAAATGCAGTGAAAACCAAGGGTTCACTGAAGCTACCAACAAAAAAGTTCACACGTGCTATCATTTAGGCTACCCATCAGCTGCTGCGGGTGCTCTCAGGGGCTAAATAAGCAGGATGCAAGTTTCGAATAAAGTCTGCTTCTAGGTATCTTTGCCAGCTCTTGCAGTCATGGTAGCCAGGTTGTTGCTCCCTGCTTGCTTAAGCTGCCTAGAAAATAGCAACGAACTGAAACGCAGAGTTAAATTTAAGTTCAGAATATTTTTGGCGCAACTTGCAGTACTGGATGACTTGTATTACTCCTGTTTATGCCAACCTCAGACTGTATTTGGAGTAAACACAAGAGCAGCAAGGACAGCCCTAAGACTGAGCTTAGTCTCACGTGCTTTTTAAATGTATGTTAAGAGCCCCAAAGGAATAAAGCATTCAGCTATAAAAATTGCATACCCCCAACTTCCTGAAGCGAGAGACGGAGCATCTTTGTCTTCCAGACAGCCCAGCCCTGAGCACACCGAGAAGCTAACACAGGGAAACGTCACTCCCGCCCTGCGGATAAGATAAACTCGGTACCAGCTACAGGACCAGCATGACAGGGAGATAAACGAGTTGCTTTGCATGGGGCCTGAGCTTGAGACAGTCAGCTGAGGACTGAAAGGAAGGAAAAAAGGATAAAGGAACCAGCCAGATGTTCTGGACTTGGAACAGTGAAGCTTGTTTATATACTTAGGGCCTCAGTGTGAATTTCCTTGTCACATACTTAAGTAACTCCACTACTAGCATTTGTTTTTAAATCATCTTCAGGTATTAAACAGTCTTGTTTCTCCTGGTAGTTTCCAGGAAGCTTCAAATCCAGCCTATTAACACTAATGAGAGATCAGAATTGCAGTTAATCATTCTGTTAACATTAATTAACATAACTAGGTAATTAGAATCACAGAATCATAGAGCAGCCCAGGTTGGAAGGGACCTCGAAAGATTGTCTGGTCCAGCCTTTCATGGGAAAGGAGCCCAGGTGAGATCATCCAGCACCCTGTCCAGTAGCACCTCGAAAACCTGCAGCAATGGGGGCTCCACCACCTCCCTCGGGAGGTTGTTCCAGCGAGGGCTTGTTCTCACTGTGAAAAATTCCTTTCTTACATCAAGATGAAACCCCTCCCAGCACAGCTTGTACCCGTTACCCATCATCATCTGCACCGGGCTCCTTGTGAAGGGAGAGCCTCTGTACAGAGGTCAAGGTCCACGTTCAGTCCTGAGCCATCAGCCAGCTCATGCAGTTTTGGTCAATACCAAATCAGGTGGCCTATTTGTTTTTCACAGATATCAAGGATAAAGGAAAAAAAGAAGTGGCCAGTGATGAAAAGATAAAGGGAGCAATGAGCCGTTATTTCAAATCATCTCTAGCTGGAGGCAGCCCTCGCTACACTGGTTATACTGAGAAACGTTTCAAAGAAAAAGGAGTCCAAAAAAGCTGGAAATGCTCTAACATAAAAACATCTGAGCATACAGAACTTCAGCCTGATTATCTCTCTGTACAGAGTGAGCCAGACAGAGATTTGAGGCTGCTCACCTTAAACATCTCAAGACAGAGATTTCACACAAAGTCATGGGGCAAAGTTAAAGTTTATTAGACAAGACTTATCTCCCTCTTAATACCCCTCTAGTCATGTGAGCAAGCTTAGCAACACAGCGTTGATAATACAGTGAGGTAACAATCTCCTTATTAACTCGGTTACTGGTCGTTTTCATAGTCAGCAGGGTTCTTCCTCTTCAGTCTCTCAAACTCTTGTGTTCCCCAGGAGTAAAGGAGATAGGCTCCCAGAAAGGCTGGAAAGGAAAGGGGACACTCACAACTCGCACTGCAATAAGCACAGAACAGAGTGGCCTGAACCACTTTTGTGACAAGAGACAGCGTTACACAAGGCCGCCGTTACACAGACGCCTGCCCCGGCTTCCCCCATCCCCAAAATACCGATGCTGAGGGAGGGGGGGGAAAAAAGCGAGGCATCTCCCGCCGTACTCACGGGGCACCACCTTGAAGACCTGGGACCTGAAACGCCTCCAGACGTTGGGCAACCCGTGCGAGAAGACGTTGGGGAAGGCGCGTTGCTCGAAGGGCGAAAGGCTGTAGGTGATGACATGGCGAACCCGCGCCAGGTTACCGAAGTGAAGGCCCATGGCGTCGCGGTGTCACCTTCTTCACCGAGGCCGCTGCCGCCGCCCGCCCCGGAAGCGGAAGCGGCATCTCCGATGCCGCTTCCGCTTCCGGGGCGGGCGGCGGCCGTTCCCTCAGTCGCTCCCTCACAATTTACAGAGCTGCCGCCGGCTGGTGTCCCTCTAAAATCACACTTTATGTACTGCAATTATAATAATTTAATCCCGGCGAGAGTTCCCCTGAGTGCGGGGGTGGGGTTTCAAAGGCGAGTCAGTACCGCTTTTGGAGGGGGACGCCTCACGGGAGCGCTTAAAAATCCCCTCTATTAATACCAAATATAAGCTTATCGTCCTAGAAGAGGCCACCTTTTTGTGGCCTCTACAGCAAGAGGTCTTGAATATTAGCATTATTATTAGAATAAGTATCACTGCAGACTGAAAATAGTGTAGCAGCATAAATCCACCCAGCGTAACCTTTAACCCATTACTGAGGTTACATATTTCTGACGCAGCTTGTAGCTGACCCAAAAATGCAGTTTCTTTAGCTTGACTTAAGCACTTTATAATAAATAGGCTTTTCCATTCGTGCCAAAGAAAGACACAACTTTATTTTCCTCCTTGGCGGCTCGGTGAAGCAGAATTCCCACTGTTTGCAAGGGATTGGCGGGAGTGGCGTTGTATTAAGTAATTTGAATTAAACCAATCAAAGGTAGTGTTGACTGTGGGCTGGGATTTTTGTTTTGTTTTGGTTTTTTTGTTTGACATTGAGATATTTGCCTTGAGCTTTTGGTATTTATTTCAAACGTAGCTCAATTACAGCCAAAGGGAGCACTATCTTTAGTTGAACGGTTCCAGACTAATGCAATCTTCGGCTGGGGACTTCATTTTGATAGAAGTTATGTGACCGTCAGCCAGGTGGTACTGCACCTCCACAGAGTGCTTCAAACTCAGAGAAGCATTGTAGCAACATCGACGGGTTCACAGTGACGAGGGGAACCACTGTCACAGTAATACCCAGTCAGACACCGTCCCCTCAGGTTCAGCCCTTTCCCTGCCGGGCTGAACCCCCAGCCCCAGTCCAAGCCCCGTGGAATTGCACAGGTCAGGATCTAAGGTTAGGGTCTGGTTAGGTGGCTTATTGTAGAAAGTTAAGGCATTTATGTATCAATGCATTAGCAAGCCATCATTTTAAAAGGCTATTCTTAACAAATTTTAAATGACAGTGCTGCTCCACATCCTCCTCTTTAAAAAAAAAAAAAAAAAATCCTTACCAAAGCTCTTCTGCTGTGTGCGAGCCACATCTAAAGCCCCCTTAGCTTGCGTCCCCAGCCCAAAACCAGCATTTTTGACAGAATTCTTAAAACTAGAAAAGTCTAGGAGAAAATAAATCAATTACAGTAAAAATTTGGTTTGAAAGCATATAGAATTAAGGCACAGTTAACTACAATTTTATTGTGAGAGGAAATGAGGCTGTGGCCCTACATTTTCAGACTACTAAACCAATTTAACAGAAGCCTATTTAATTAATTTAACTACTAAAAGCTTTTTTTTTTTTTTAAGCTGACAGCATTGAATATTTCGTTGTAATTCTGAAGCAGTGTAATTCAGAAGCTTTGTAATTCAGTGGCAGTGTAGTTCCACACATAGAATTCAGTGCCCTCACCCCACAAACAGCTTGTGATTTGTTCTTGAACTAGATCAAGCATGTCTGTTTTTAACAGCTCACCAGTAAGCTGGCGCTGGTTCTTACTCAAATAGTTCGGTGATTTAAGTTTTCATAAGTTACAGTTACAGCTGTCCTTAAATTCTTACCACCCATGGCTGAGAAAGCCCAGAGAGCGCAACAGAAGAAAAGCAAGGAACAACTAACTTTTTACAGAACTGTGAGGAAGAGTTGTCTTCTTGCTTGAGGGAACTGGAAATGTGGCAGGGAAAAAGAATGAAAAAACTGAGAAAGTAATTTTAACATTAAAGACTTTCCTCTCTTCCTAGACACTTGCTGGAGATGTCACACAAAAGATTTCTTTATCTAGAGGAAGACTAGCAGGCATTGAATGTAAGTGGTATGCATGATAGGCATTTATTTCTTTTTTTAAGTCTATAACAAAACAGCTTAAAATAGACATCTGGTAGTTGAAACCTTTTCCACATTTTAAATGCAAAATTATCCCACTAAAAAGATATTATTTACATTTAATTTCACATTATAGAAAGGCTGAGTGGCTACAAAAATAAGTGCTATGATGTAAACACCTTCTACTAACTCCATGCTAAATCCTAACCGGTTTTATAGAGCTATTAGAATTACACAAATGCTATTCAGCTGATTACAGCTACAGATACTCTGAGAATGCAAAAATACCCAAACCCGGAGTAAAACCAATCAGGGTTCACCCACTACCGACAAGTGCACTTGGTAGCTATCATGTCTTCATACTCTTTGTAGACTATGGAGCCGTCGGGCTCTATGGTTAGGACGCTCAGCGGGCTGTATTCGGCAGGAACACAGGAGGGCTTTGGAACAGTTGAGTCCAGTTTCTCGTATATTATGTTCTGTACCATTGTGTGTACGGGAGAGCCGTAACGATGCCCGACGACCCTTGGGCAGTCGCCTTTGCAATACTGAGGGCTGTACCTGTGTGGTGCTATTATCCATTTGTCCCATTTTAGTTGGCTAAAACTTAGACGGAAGTTGTGAAGCTCACACTCGTTTTGAGGGAACAGAAATTGTTTGAAATATTCACTCAAATTATAAGGTGGAGTTGCTGGCGCTTCTTTCAGATTCTCCTCTCTTCGCCGTCGAGAGGCCCTTTTACCCTGTGAATTCTCTTTTCCTTTGTCACCCGTAGGATTAATAAGCAGACTGTTCCTTTGCCTGGGCCGCACTGGGTTTTTCCTTCTGTGTTTAAGCGAGTTCCACCTGTGGTAAGCTTGCTCACTGGTATCATTCAGATAAAGAAGAAGAGAAGGGGGAACCAGTGCCATATTAATGGGATTTTCCAGGTTAGTGTTCTGTTGTGGATCACCCATCAGACAAGTGAAGTTCACAGCCATATGAATATTCCTCCTCTTAGTAGCAATTAGAGGCTGGAGAAAAGAAGTCACATCAATCTCAACCCACTTGCGTTTTCTAACTTCAAAGTGCAGGCTAAAAGCTATAGTGTGTGAAACACGGGGACATACTTGGCTAGAAAAATCATGCTCCTTAACAGATAAATGGCACATGCACGTAATGGAAGAAGAAATGGGAACTGATGTGTCAAAGGAATAGAGCAAGACAGACTTGAGTAAGTGCTCTAGAGCAGTAACACGATCCAGGTTGAAGAGTAAATCCACCGAGTGAATGTCTCCTGAGAAGGGAAACAAAATCTTGAAGAGTTAGTGCATCTTAATTTTCCACCTAGACATAAGTACTATCATGTAGTGGATAAGGAGAAATAATTCGGCAACAGAAGAAACCAATTCAGATGCCCTCCCTTACTTCTATTATATGGAATGTCTACTTTGGTCAGGGACATAAGATTTAAAAGTTAAGAAATGACAACAAAACCAAGAAACTCCACACTTAAGAGGTATTAGGATTCATTTCATTTAAAAAAAAACAGTACAGGACAAAGTTAGCAGTTGTCTTTTCAGTGTCAATATGGGGAAGCAGGAACTACACACTCCAGGTTATACAAGCCATGAAATGAAATAGCTAAAATTTTATAGCGTGAATCCTTTCAGAGCTTTTTAGCATTAACTCTAGTTATTCTTCCTACTCATATATTTTCTCCTATTTAAATCTCTTGACCAGCAGCTGCAAGCAAGTCCGAGTAATAGCAAGGCAGAAACCTTTTTATTAGCACTACTTAAAAAAAAAAAATTATCATTCTTTCATGAGTGTCACTTTGCTTTTCTTTTATGAAACGGAACCAGAGCTTCCAAGTTATTCTGAATGCACATTTCTGTCTCATTCACCCCTACTGTAAGATACACTACTCTTATCTTTTCCCCTGATGTTAAGAATTTTTCTGGCATTCTTTGAATTTGCTCCAATTTCCATCTTATTTTGAACCCTTTTCCTGGCCTGTTTTCCAGATGTGGACATAGCATATGTTTAATATATTGTGGTTTTTACGACTCAGCACTGTATTTTTTTCTGTAAATTAGAAATTGTTCATTTTTGACCACACAAATGCATTAAGTGATCTCTTCAAACTTACATAGGCCAAATAATAAGAAATCAGATGAGGGCTCTGTAGATAAATTGATAAAATTATATTTCCTATATTAATGAATTTTTCTACAATCATGAATTTTAATAGCCTCAAGAATTGTATGAAGTTGGTTCAGATTTGGGCTGCTGCTTTAATTATTACTACATTTAGGACATATAATCATGACATTAACTGTTAATTGTGAGTATATTTCTGAATCAGTAGATTATACTATGCCAGGAAATTTTAGTCATAAACCTTTTTTTTAAATTTTATTTTTCCATAGTGAATACTTCTTAACTGAACCTCCATCTCAAAGTGCTGTTAGTGTGCACAAGTATGATGTTTGTGTTATCCATCTTTCTAAGTGAAAAAAATCCAAGTCAGGAGAACTCAGACCAGCCACATAAGTAGAAAGGAAGAAATAAGAAATACTAATGTCACATAATAAGAAAGGAGGAATAAGAAAGAAGGCCAAGGATTTCTAACTACTGTTGCTGTGACCAGACCACATTTGAGAACACCATGAAAGCATGGTAAGTTACAAAGTGCCCAGCCATCCTAGTTTCTCAGTCCCAAGCCTGATTTACAAGTAGTTCTACTCTTCCATTCTGAATATTCACACAATTGGGTCGTGATTCTTCCCTAGCAAACGTACAAGGCAAGGAGAAAAGTCATCTTGCAGTGGGATTCTGGAAGTTTGTTACAAGTCTCATTACAGTGCTATGTTTTTATGGCCTTGAAAAAAGCAAAACTGAGACGGGCAGTAGAAGGAAACACAATGCCATTATGCCTAACCATTTTTTCCACTTTTCTTACTTTACTTAGAACCGATTGTAGAGTTTTCTCGTGACTCATAATAAGATGAGTCAGCCTGAAACATCAGTATCATCTTGAACATAGTACCATTTGTGTGGCAGTTCCCAAGCTGTGGGGAAGTCTATGTCTAATGCCATTCAGGGAGAAGTAGGTTATAAAAAACTCCTACACTTTAAGAGAAGAGCCATCAGGATTAAAATAGCAACAACTCTAAAGGAATCAGGTATTTTTGTATTATGCTGCAGGCACTGAACACGTGGAAAACCCCCATTTAACCTTTGCAACTCAGGTCACCCCACACCTACCTTTCATTAGGTGGTGGTGCTTGCATTCAGAACATGGAGTGAAAAGTCGAACAGTGTTATAAAGGTGGCTTTTGTTAGCCTTTGGGATTCCCTCCTTGGTAGCAGACATCTTATATAGCCTCTTCATGTACCAAAGGGCTCTGGAGTCTGGCTGTAGCCTGGGAGCCTCGCTTTCCCAGTTCTGGTGTTCCCGGTCAGACAGCACCTTGAGAAGGGGAGGCAGGAGGGCATATCCACGTCTCACACCTTTTGGCAGCCGTAACAACGGATTTAGCTCACTGGCATTGTCCTCAGGAGCTACCAGTAACCCAGAGATCTTCTCAGAGACTACATGACCCCTGGAGTGGGGGGAACACTGGATGCTAGAAGACAGCCACTGAAGACAGCAATAGAAACAAACACAAATTCTCCAAGTATTCTCCATGCTCTTTAGGGTTGCAGCCAAAAAAATGCCTCCCCTAAAACATTCAAGGAAAAAAAGAGTACCTGGGCCTGATCCCTTATATACGTTGCAGCTGTGGAATGGGAGGGAGGTTTCTTTCTGATTAGAAACCAAAGAGAAAGATCTGCAGCTGGCTACTGAAACCACATGCTTGTTTGCATTTAGGCTAGAGCTTTTGCCCATGAAAGCATATTATGAACAAAATCCTTATTCTGAGAGCTAACCTTTTTCACGTGGTAAATTACAAACCAAGAATGAGTGCCAGCCTCCAGAGGGAGCTGGGGAGACAAATTAGTATTGGCTAGTCTATCTAAATCCATGTTTCTTTGCAGAAATAGATATAAAGCTAAATATTATTGCTCTTAGCAATAATAAGCTAAGAAAAAAAAAACAACTGTTTTTCATTTTCTGTTAACATATTTCTCACATTTCACTTCTCCGTAGACAATAACATCCCTCTGAGAGAGAGGTAACTGCGACTACAGTACCGTCAGATTTGTTGTCATTCCAGCACGCAGCACATACTTACCTCCAGTCTGAGGTGAGGTAAGGCACCCAAAAAGCAGAGTGCTTTTTCAGTCAGCATCAGCCATCTGCGGAGTGTGCTCCAAAAGACTCCAAATGGAGTAATATTGATTGCATCAGAAATATTCAGAAACTCTTGTAGCTGAGCATAACTAAGGGGATGGGGTTTAGTTTTATTTAATTAGGAAAATACAGGGGAAAAAAATCTGTTTTCATGACATTTGTTTTTAATTAGAGCTATGTTATCAATAATCTAGGGAAATGTCAGCCATAATCTAACTTTCACTTCTTAAGGCTTCTGAGTAAGGATTGCTTGTTCAGAGAGTGTTTAATTAACTTACAAAAATGTCAGTCTGGCATTCTTTGATTTGGAGTGGAGGGTTAATTCAGATAACAATCTATAATATGAAGCAATATAACCTTTTCTGCTAGATTCTTTAAAGCTGATTTAATTTTGATAATAGGGGGATATTGTCACTTCTAAGGTCAGCTATATTTAAACTGTTTTGAATAAGGTGATCTGTACTTTGATTCATTTTAAAAATATATCCTTCAGTCAGGCATGCTTGCACCAGACAAGTTCATCTGCTCCCTCCCTTGCGGGTTTGAATTAGTCCCACTTTACATTAGTTTCAAAAAAACGTAACTACAGTTTCTGCTGTTCCATGACAACTTAAGCTGCCCTTTAACCCTACCCTCTTCCACAAACCAAATGTGCATTCCTGCTCGTTCCTTTGCACTGATTTTTGATGTTATCAGATCTTGTGATGGGTCCAGTCAGGGAGCTGAAATGGTAAGAAGATAATCCAACAAAAAGTGAATATTTGCTTTACCTTGCTGAAACCACTGAACAAGCTGAGAACAATTAAGCCTATCTTGAATAATTCAGGGCTCAAGAGGACATGAGTGGTACTTCTGGATGCTAAAGGCAGATCAAATCCTTAACTATTATTCTGTATGGTGAGTGCCAAAATAATCTTACATATTTTTATATATACACTGCACTGAAGAGGGTATTCTTAAACATGTAGGTTTTGAAGATTTTACTTAAGAAGACTGAAATGATCATGAAACAGGTGAAAGGACATGGAGATTTGTAACTGTAGGTTTAAACCTATCCCTGACCAGAGATATTCAGCTCTTTTGCATAGTCTAGTGGCCTGATCGTAAAACTTATCCACATTTAGTAGCTGTCTTGTTGGAAATCTAAGCAGAGAAGTCAAAGTCCAAATATATCCAGCTTGAACCAATATATCAGGCACCTTCACTGACTGTAATAACAGGGAGAAACCTAATGCAAACTGCCTTGTGCTCTGTTGGCCAAGGCTGGGAGCTGCTGTAGTGGTGGCTGGAGGGCCATCAACGCAACTGCTTCTCACCTCGTGCTCAAGCATAATGCTGATTAGCATCCTGTGATGCTTTGGGGTAGAAGAAGGTTAGATCTTCTTTATTTTCCTTCATCCTGGTGTCTGACTGGGTGGACTTGGCAGTGTTAGGTTTATGGTTGGACTTGATGATCTTAAATTCTTTCCCAACCTAAATGATGCTATGATGCTATGATTCTAGATGCTGTGGAGGCTTTCAAAGGATCTTAGGGCTAAGTTTTCACATTTTTTGTAATGGGTTGGTCTAGACCTGTGGAAATATTTAACAGGTCAGTTGTTTAATATGGCGGGTTGACTACTAGACCCTTTAGAAAATGTGATCATTTTCAGTGCATAAAGAGGAGCTGAAATGCTCTCAGAGTGGCTATAGGAATGCAGGTATTCTTAACATTACTGAAGCCTTAGAGTCTTCCCATGAATGTATTTATAACTTGAGGCAGTTCTTGAGCAGCTTCTAATAAACTGGACTGCCTTTGCTCTGCAGTAGCCTATAATAAAGAAGGAGAAAACGGGAGTTTATGTTGTCATTGATTTTTTCCTCTGAAACCCAGATCCCCTGAACATATTACTGAGCCAGCACAGTCACAACAATCCCTACGTGCAGAACTGAAGCCTAGTGACTTGCAGGGGAGTCAGGAGGTGGGGGAGGGAATGAAGGAGAAAAGAGAGAGCCCTGTAAGCCATGCTCGCTGCCAAAGCCTGTTTATCATCCAAACTGTGAGTTTTTACTGGACTTCAGGTTTCTCAATGCTTGGGCACATTTGCTGAAAAGTTAAAAATTGCAGTTATATTTGAGTGAAGATTCTGGCATACCTACACTTGTAGGTAGTTGCAAATACATGTGCACAAACATTTAAGATATTAAAGACTTGTTTAGTAAAACACAACATCCAAGGAGATTAGTTTCATCATATCTTTTTAAAATCCAGACCATTATTAGATTGTTTGATAGTCTCATGTTTTATATATCGTAAATATTTATTTTCTCTATTATCAATCATTAGATCGTTGCAGCAGAAACTGCATTTTCCTTTTTTCCCCTGGGAAACACAGAGTGAGTACCTAGTCTGTACTACCACAAACTAATAATAATTTTTAAATTCCTATAAAACAGAGCTGAAGAATGTGTAGCTTTGCCCTGTAGCTAGATAGTGACATTTGTTTGTTTCCACAAGGGAGCAAAAGCATTAATCACAGGTATAGCTGTTATGCCCCGATAAACAAAAGTGTTTTCATCTTGGCTCACTGAGCTGATTCAGTGGACTTTGAACTACAAGAAGTATCAGGTGCTCTCTGCAGGGTCCATTAATAATGTTGCAGAAACTTAGCTAACTGCCCATGCAGAGCAACAGCTGAGTTACGTGTCTGCTGTACAGATGTGAGCTGTAGCAATTTCTAAAAATTTAAAAAGAAGAAATGTTTACTGTTACTTCTAATAGCTTCTTCCTGCCATAAACCAAAAAGATCAAACAAATCATTTTAAAGAACCAGTGCATATATACATATGTTATTGTTTGACAAGACAGAATCAGAGCTAAAAAACTATGTACCACTGATTTTATGATTACAGTGTAAAACAGTTTTTTGTTGTTTTTTTTTTTTTTTTTTTATCACTGATGATAGCAGCCTGTGCTCAAGTCAGCCCATTTTTATCTCCTTGACAATAGCATCAGCAGTTCCTTGAACTGATGACAGCCAGAAGACTGGGCTCCATTTGCTTCTCTGTTCCTACCTGCCTTCTTATACCAGATTGTTGCAGCAGTCTCCATAGTCTATGTAGTCATACCTGCCATTTGAGCTGTTTTTCACAGACCAGTGGATGAGATTTTTCGCATTTATCATATTGTAATTGTCCCATGGAAGACTTATTTTCCTGGCTGAAAGGTCAACCTTCTTGAAGAGCTTGGAAAAGAACTGAAATGTCCTAGACAGAGACATAAGCTGTGGCAATGGTGGATAGTTTATGAATTCCTTTTTTCTTGCAGACTACTTCTCCTACTACCTGTGCAGCTTTGCATGTATCATTTGTTTTCTTTATGTTTTGATTTACCATCGCTTTATTATCATTGTTTATAGAACCTAGAAATTTCCCTAATGGACTGTGAGCCCATTTTCCTGTGTGCTGCATAAACAGGGACTGAACTGCTCAGGGAGTTTGTAATCTAAATACAGGACAAGAGAAGGGACTTAGCATACGAACAGTTATCCTGTATTCATTGGCATCATAGAAGAGTAGAGTTTTAGGTATTTGAAGAAGATTATAAGAGACCATTGCTGTTGTTTGCATCAGGGGCAGCATGAAGATTTGTTTGAAAATATAATGGGTGATCAATGGAAGCTGGCCCCATGAGAGGGTGTGGGCAGAGTACACTGGTATGTCCCTTACCTTATAGGGGTGCTCTGAGGATGAATATATTAAACATTATGAACCATTCAAGCACTAGGATAATGATAGTTTTGTAAGGACCTGAAATGGATATACGCAGCTAGGCACACAGCCACGATCGTGACTGCATCTCACGTATTGTTTGGTGTCTGCAGGATATTGCTGTAATAGGCAGGTAAGAAGCCAGCAGCAGTGATGATGTACTTTAGAGCGATGGTGAAACACTGTGTTTTTTCCACAGTAATCAGGTTTTAGAACCTAAAATAATGCAAAACTTACAAGGTATAATTGTCTCAGTTCCTCAGGCAAGGAAAAAACCTGCATGAGGAGGATATGCCCAAGAGGGCCTCTTGCTTTGTTTACATGTCCACCGAGGTCCCCAAAGCATCGGGATGAGGAAAGATCATTCCCTGGTGGTTGACTCCAGTGAGAAAGGTGAGAAGGGGAAGGAGATGAGCTTTGAGGGGTACCTGGCAGCAAGGAAGAGAAATACCCCTCCTCCGGGGGTGTCTCCCCCTTTCTCCATACCTGAAGACAACTGGGCTCTGAACTGCACCCTGTGTAGTCGTGTTGGCTGCTGCAAAGGCAGTGGCTGGCTGGCTCAGGGGGCTGGGGCAAGACGGGTCACCCACCCCTTTGTTTTCATGATTGCCATCTGTGGCCTCTTTCTGCCTTAGCTGAAAAAGGCTGCCTTCTACTATGTCCTTGTAGAGCTAAGGGGACCAGGCATATGCTGTGGAGTCAGCCAGTGGCAAAATGGTATTAGGTTTTATTCTCCTGCCAAGGGCACAGCAGTGAGTCAACCAAAAAGAAAAAAACCATTGCCTCTGCCTCTGCCTGCTTCACTAAGGCATCCAGGTATAAAGTGCTGGATTCCCACTTTACAAAAATTATAATGGTGCCTAAAGTTAATGTATGTCATAGCTACACTTCCATTGTTCACAATAGGTATCTGTTCTTTGTTGCTAAAAGATCTAGCTACAGATGATCCACTAGTCAATTTAGTTCTTCTACATTGAGTTTCTAGATCTATGAAAATAAATTCTAGATTTATGGAAGCATCATTTTAATAAATATTTTAATATCTCATGTATTCTATATTGGATTAGGATATTCTGTCCAAAAATGAAACTCATCTCTGGTTTATTGTACTATTTATATGTCAATAAAAATAAGTAACTCTTTCAAGTGTTACAAAATATTAGCTGATAGATGAAACAGCTTGGTCTGTGTATGGAGTTTGCTGTACGAGGATACAGCGATAAAGATGAACATAATGGCTTCTTAGCGGATGCAGAGGAAGGCAGTGCCAAGCTGGAATCGTGGTGCATTTCAGAGCTCCTGCTGCCGTTCCTCTGGGCATGTTACCTTCCCGTTATCTCGCGTGGCGTTGCTGTAAACTGGCCGTGTAACAACGCTGAGGAGAAGTGACCTTGCGGACACTTTGTACAACTAGAATTGATAAATGTTCTTGACAGGGTAATCAGTTAGTTGGTTCATTTAGTACATGAGTTTAGTGGCTTAATAGGCAGCAGCGTGAGAAAAGTTTTACTTCATCCTGTTGTGGAAACAAATGATGAGCAAAGAGCAACCTGACAGCCTCACTCAGCCACTGAAAATGAGCCCCGTTTTTCCTTTGCTGCTAGACTGCTGGTGGCCATTTGGATATTGGTGTGGTATCTTTGTCAAACCTCTTCAGTTTTACCGATGTGAGGGTACACGCTTCTGGAGTGCTTTTCTTAGAGCTCTTTTGTATCAAGAGTTTAGTTTACAACTCATTCAACAACTCATTCACACATTACTTTTCATCATGCATGTGATGATTGGGGAAGAATGTAGATATTCAGTGCTGAAGTATGGCACAATTTTACCTGCTAAGCAAATAGCACATGGAAAACTAGTAGGTTGCTCCTTGTTGTAATCAGATATTCTTTTAAAAAATAGAGAGAGCTCATTCTCGGGAAAGAAACAACAGCTGCAGAAATCAGCGACCGTAGGCAGCAGAGCAAGGTTCCTGGTGGGGCCCTTCAATAGAGGGACGCCTCTATTTACGTTATTTCTAGGCTGCATGGCATCTACTAGGCGTACAGCAAAAGTATAAAAGGTAAGGTTTTGGTACGTGCTATCTGCGAAGAGTGAAATCTGTGACATTGACTTAATTCACATAGGTCTTTGAAAAGCCATTATAGGGAAAGTTTTGTGCACACTTACAAATATGACTGCCCACGCGGAACCTGGATGAGATAGACTTTTAATATAGTTAAATTTTTATTGAAATAAAACTTCTGAAGTTATGAACAAACTTTCATTTGTTTGCATGTGCTGTCTCTGCTACAGGGAGGTGCTATACACCTATCCATAAAATGTGGCTTTCACGTTTCAGAACACATTTAATCCAGTTTGAGGGCTACTGCTGTCAGGGGTGGGTTGTGCCTTTTCCTCCTTGCCGTTTGGCCTTTTCCCGTGTGCGGGTGGAATAGTTTTCACCTGGTCTGTGAGCTGAATGACTCATTGCCCAGCTGCACGCTCAATATAAAGTTGTGGGGCAGCCCAGGGTGTGCTCTTTGTTAAGGGAGAAGGTTGGGGGTAGTGACTTGTTGCTTTTGAGAGCATCTTATAGTTAGCTTAATTCACGTATAATGTGAAGTTATACAATACTATAGTCAGGTATATTTTAAATGCTATAGATATCTAAAAAGATTCAATGAAAAAATGTAAATGAGTAGGTAGAACTTAGTTGGGTTTTTTTGTTTGTGGGGTTTCCTCCCCTTCATAAATATGCAGCTCTCTCCCTTCCCTTTTTTCAGAAGGGAGAAAGAAAATATTTGGAACAAACTATTTTAAAAATTAGGAAACTGGGGTGTTATATTGGGTATTCTTTCTCTTGCCTTGGTGTGCTGGTGTGGAAAGCTGAGTTTGCTAAGCTTATTATCATGTTCAGCTTTCCTGGTGTGTTTTCCTGCCTGGCAAGCTCTTGTTTACAAGCTGGAGAGTGAAGAAAGCCCTGAAGAATAAAAATTGTGAAAAATGGAGAGGTTGCTGCTGCTACCTCAGACTTTGCCTGAGACAGCGTACAGGGCAGGTACATCACTGTATACCAGATGTAGGGGTTCCCCCCCCCTCCGAAATTTTTTTATTGCTCCTGAATAAAATAACAGTTCTAGCCGTTCTCGCAGCATCTCTGCCCTAGGCTTCAGTTGTGGCTATAAGGTAGGAGTTGATAAACTGTTTTTTTCATTTTGTTGGGGTCTTGCTTATTTTACACTACTATCAGATATGGTTAAGATGCAAGTCCTTATGTGACCCTTAGTGAGAAAAAACCTAAATCATAATTTAGCTTCTTAAAGTTGCAGGAAAATAAATACCAGATTGATACTCTCTTCCAGCCTCTCCATTCTCACGCTTCATACGCGGATGTGCTCCTGTATGCAGCTATGTGTTAGGTTTCGGTTGGACTCGATGATCCTCAGGGTCTTTTCCAACCTGAATGATTCTGCGGGCCGTTCCTGTGCCTGGCAGTGACATCCCGGCCGTGGCTGTGATTTGCGGGGAGGTGACTTGTCCTTCGTTTTTGCCCGGTGTCTGCGGGGTTTTTCCCCCCTTTGCCTAAGGAGATGGGGCTCAGAGAAAGGCTTCTCCCCCGACGCCGGAGTTTCAGGTTCATTATCCTGACCCCACCTCCGTGCCTCCCCCTGGGCAGGGCCCTGCTCGCCACCCCCCCGGGCTACAAGTAGCTCCGGCAGCCGCGGGGGCCGGCCGAGTTTTGCCCGTGTCCGAGCGGGGGAGGGATGCCCTGCCCGCCCTGCCCGCCCTGCCTGCTGCTGCGGGGCGCGGGCAGCGCTGCCTGCCGTGGCGGGGTCCAGGTGAGCCTGTGCCGGGGGGGGGATGCTCGGGGCCGGCTGTGTCCCTGCGGACCTGGCAGAGGAAGCTGCAGCCTGATGGGGGGGGGCACCGGCGGTGGTCCACGTTCTGCGAATTACACTGATGGGTTCTAACGACTGAAACGGCGTGCAGCCATCTGGAAATGATTCGCTTTGGGAAGGTGGAGGGGGTTTAGGAGGTAGAGGGGTTTAGGAATGTCGGAGGGGGAGGAGGGGAGCGAGCGCTGCTGCAGCAAAGCCATTGAAAGTTCAATGAGCCCTTAAGATGTTTGGAAACCCCACAAAGCGGCGTTTGCACGAACCTGTGATGCGAATTACCGGGAGAAACCCCGGCCGCCGCCGCCGTGCAGCCCCCTCCCCTGTTTTAGACGGTCACGGATGAGAGTGCGGGGGTTTTGGTTGTGGTTCTTTGGTATGCTGCTTCTGATCGTCGGGACGGTGTGAAAGGCACACTGCCAGATAACGTCCTATTGCCTGCTAAGAACGGGAGAGTTTTTAAAAATTATTTTATCTAACCTGATATTATATCAGTGGTAAAAAGCATTCTTTCATATGTGGAACTGCAGTACTAAACCAGTTTTGATCTGTAACAATGTGGCTTATTTATGCTGTCTTCAGCAGGAGGGTTTTTAATCTTTTTATTAATTGAAAGACCTGAGCTACATAATTATTTCCTGCAAAAATCACAGGGGCAGTAATTGCCTGGACCCTTCTTTTCCTGTTGGGCAGAGACCTGTTAATAGGATTCTTCTCTCAGAAAGAAAGGTCTCCTTAGCAGCATTTAATGTCAAGAATGAAGCGGTGTCAGGTAGAAACTGAATGTATTTCAATGAAGAAGTGTGTTGTAAAGAATTCCAGACTTAACTCTAGAGTGGTCAGTGTTTTGCAAAACATTCGTGAAGTGATGTATTTAAAAAGTAGAAACATCTCCAAATGGTATGCACTGAAGTGTGAAAACTAATGAGAAAATACTGAAGTTAAAACTTGAAAAACAATTTGAGTGTGCATTTAGAAAACAGAAATCCAGGTTGAATAACTAGGGGAGGTGAGGGAAGGAAAAGTATTTTCAAGTGTGTGGGGCAGGGAATCACATAAGATTTTTCCAGCCATTAACAAATGAGAGAGAGAGAGAGAGAGAGAGAATATGCAAATGTATTTATTTATGAATTTGCCCAAGAGGGTTTTTGTACGCTCTGATACTGTCTCTTGCTTGGCCTTATGTAGTGCTAAGGTGCAAGTCCAAACACGCAACGGGCCAGACTGATACTAAAGGGCTACGCAAGCCTGCCAGGGGTCCCGCTGGCTGCGTACGCGGTGCAGGGCCAACTATGGAAACTGGAAACCCCATCCAAGCATCCAGTGAAAGAAACTTAGCTTGTGGGCTGAGCGGGGCTGGGGCATGGGCTGCTGAGCTCCCTGCCTGGGGGGGCCCTGCAAGCGCACCTGCCTCGGCCCAGACGCAGCCTCTCCGGCTTCAGCTCTGGCGCAAAGCTGAAGGATAAGTGAGTAGCTTTACGTGCTGCCAGGTGTTTGGTACTCTCAATTGTAACACGCGCATTTCCTCATTCTGACTTTGCCAAGTGTTTTTCATCTGACAATTTGCATTCTGGTTGTTTGCTTTGCCTGGAATTTGGGGGAAATGTGGACAAAATGAATCCTATATTTCTAAGAACAAGCTTAGGGGAAAAATGATGTCTTGCCTATTTTCAATACTTCTGACCTGTCACTGAACAGCTTTGTTTCCCACGCTTTGGAGAAGGGAACTAAATTTTGTTTTGCATTAATTTGCATCAGGGATGTGCTTTTTGTTGTTCTGTCTGAAAATCTTCCCAAGTCTGGCCAGTTAATAAGTCTCTGAAAAATGCACATGCTTTGATTTTTTTTTTTTTTTTTTTTTTTTCCCCTCCCCAGTAACTTGAATGTCTGAGGATTCTGTCCTCAACATACTGGAATCTCCAAGAGCTTCCAGTTGTGGCTGGGCTGACTCTGTGCCAGTCCCAAAGCATAAATGAAGATGCTGCCTTTGACTTGTGGCTTCAGATGATGAACCAGATTGTCACCATCGTGGCTGGTTCCAGTCGGCCTCAGCCAACCAGTTTGGAGCTAAGAGCTGGCCCTGGCTGAGCCCGCTGTGGTGACTTGACAGGAGACCTGCTGGCATAAAACAGTGAAAATGGATTTGTAAAATAATTGAAGGGTGGGGCAGGCACAGAAGTGAAATAGGAGTTCTGTGAGTGTTCTTTTAACATCATTTTACATGAGTAGAATTTTAATACAGAGTGAACAAAAAGCAAAGGGGAGACGGGAGAAAGAACTAATATAGTTCCTATTTGTTTATAATGTTTTCCTAATCTTTGTTATTAAAATGAAGGTTTAATTTCTTTAGAAGTTATTTGCAAAGGAAAAAACTGTGTTAGAAGTATCATTGATGTAAAATTTGAATGTATCTCAAACGTTATTCTTTGAAAAATTCCCTTTAATTTCTATTACCTGGGTTTTCATCTTTTTCATATTGTGGTATCAGCTGACTGTTTCTGCAGGTGTCTTGCAGAATATTCTGGAGAGCCAGATTTCCACTGCTTGTGCTGGAAGTGTTGGCCAAATGCATGGCACTACTGATTTCAGTGCCTAGGGCTGATTCCAGTAGCAGTGTGCTCCCCAACTACAGCACTCTGCCTTCCCTGGCTGCGCTTCAGCAGAGCTTTTTGCTCTTTTTTCTTTTTTTCAGCGTACCATTTGCACACTCAAACAAGAAAAGGCAAATGTAAACTTTCGTTAAAGGAAGGATGTATTTTATCTCAAGTGTATGCAAAAGATTAATTGCTTTGGATATTTCCTGCCCATTTCTTTGGGTCTGATTCAAAACAGTAAAATCAATATAAAGGTGCCACTTACTTCAGTCTGCCTTGAAAAAACTTTTTAAAGGATAGCAATAGAACTTAATGTTGTTGTGTCAAATTATGTATTTTTTAAAGTGAATAAATTCATTTAAATATTCCATAAGTAATCTGGTGACCTGGAAGATCCATCACTATCAGGAGGATGATGATTTTACGGCTCTAAGTGGTTTTAGTTTTTGGCATTGAATAATGCTGGGTGCTAAGGTGTGAGAATGAACATCTGACAGTATGACCTGGAAGTGAAATCGGTTATGCCAATACTGAGAATGATGCTCCTGCTGATTCAGGGGTTTTCTGTTCCTATGGCTGTACAATGTACATCAAGCCAGAATGGGGACCAGACGTTTAGAAATTATGCCCAAATGCAGTCCTGTGCATCATCACAAGTGACACAGAATTTACATTTTTTTTGCTCTGTGTACATGCATGGGTGTAGACTGCATGTCTCAGAATGAGATTTATCATTTTTTCATATGCAGATTAACAGAGTGCCTGTACTTGCTCTCATAGATATGCATCATTCTATAAATACAAGCGTGGCCCGCCTTCCCCTCAGAGCAGCAGTTAGCTCAGGGAGGTGCTGGGTGCAGGGTAAAAGACGTGCTTCTTGTGCCTGAGCGACCTGCATGCTGGCTGGGCAGGCCTGGGGATCTGCCATGAGCCTTTTGCTAGCCCCAGAGACTACTGGCCTCCGACACCGAAAGTGCTGGCAGAACAATGCGGAATGGCAGAAGCTGGTCCAAGAATGAATACTTTCAAACTACGGTATAGGAATATGTAAAGCGTTTGAGCTTGCAAAAATCTTTGTGCAATGAATGAAGTGCAGAAAATGGGCAAAGTGAATGAATGTAAATAATCAAATGAACTGATCGTAAGCAACTCTAAGTTAACAGCCTATTTCAAACATGGACTTAACAATGACAAAGTCAAATCAAAGTTAAGCCAACCAGATGCTTTCTTTCTCCTTCCTCTCTATTCCTTCCAGCTCACCCTCTTCTGACAGGCGTTTTATTTGCCTTTTTTTCCTGTCTTCTGTGATGTGACCAGCTGCCATCAGCCCTCAGAGACAAACACAAACAGTCCTGAGGCTGCTTTAACCAGGCCTTTGAGCGTCCTGGAGCGAAGTCTGTCAGACTCGGACAATCCGAGGACCTGTAATTTATCCCGCGTTCTAAGCTGTACTTTCCCTGTTCCAGGGTGAGTTCTTACGCTGTGGTGGTAGTTTTTAGTAATGCCCAGAATGACCAGCTTGTTTTTGGCCTTTTGAACAAAAACTCCAGCCTACTCAGCAAGAATGCTCTTCCTTCTTACGGAGTCAAGCATACTTAATACTTCCCTTGTTTTTATTAATTTAATTATTTTGTATCTTGGGCTTTCAGATTTTGTCCATTTGTCTTTTTGCCTGACGAGCCCCTGTTCTGCTGGCTCTTACTGCATCTGCCTGCCTATGCTGCAGCTCTTTCTTGCCACTCTCTTACTGCCAAGCTCCAATCTCTTTGGCAAACCAAGTCCTGACTCCCCTAATTTCCCATCTGATCTTTGTCTTCCTCTTCATTCTCCCCCAAATGAGCATTTCTGCTTTTTGATGCCCCTCCATTTACTTTACTGGCTCCTATTTCAAGCCTCCTTGCTAGGACAACCTCATCCATCGTTTCCCCTCTGGCCTACCAGTCCAGCTTCAACACACTTTTGCTCTACTATATTCCACCTGATTCCACTCTTCTCTGAATTTAGTGATTCCTTTGCTCCACCTGATTGTGATCCAAGGAGCACAGAAATGAGGGCACAGCTGAGAGCTGCTCTGGTTTCACTAGCTGTGGAGGATGCTGTGCTTCCAAAAGAAATTCCAATAATAGCCTTGTAAGCTGTGGATTGACTGCATGGAAACTTAAATTCAGTAGAGAGTTGATGTATTAATGGTAAGTGATTGTTCAGGGATTTAAATTCAGTCCCAAATTTGGATTGCCTAGATTTCACAGATAAATCAAAACCAAGTACTTGGTGCAATAGCTGTTCTTTGCCAGATTTTTAGTCTGAACTTTAAAGGACAAGGGCTACTGTTTCATAAAGGATTGTCAGAATTTTTTTTTTAACCTTGAGAAGGCAGTGTATTATCCTGAGACTTGTTCTTAAACAGCTGGAACACTTCATCTGATGATTTAAAAAAAACAACCCCCAAATGCCATGAACATATCTCCAGCTGGGATATTCCAGTCAAATGGATAAACATTTGTCATAATAAGTACCTGTAGCAGGAAGCGTGAAGCAATGCTGATACACGTAGGACCTTTCTAGAATATACAAACCTATTTTTCATCCCGAATATGAAATGACATCTCTCCTCTTTGGGAGTTTATTCTTGGTGCAGCATTCCACGCATGGAACTATATGAGATTATTTCTTGGATCATGGACTTTTCTGCACCTGTCCCTGTTGCTACACAGGCTCCTAGCTTCAAGACAGGGAAGAAGTGTGATCAGAATTTGAAAATAACTTCTTTTTGCTACTTATCTGTCCAGGAGTAATTATGCATTGGGCTGTCCACTTAACCTGTATCTAATAAAATTGCAGTCCTGGTTTGAAGCAAATGTTTCTTGTTAATTATTTTTTATTATAATAAACATAAATCAGCAAATTTTTTTGTTTTCTGAAAAAAGCTACTAATATAAAATTACAAATAAGTTTTTTTTTTTTTAAATTGTCAACAAACTTTGTATGAGTTGTAACACAAATGGTTTAGATCGTAAACAGACTCTCTGAGTTTTATGATAATCTCAGAGCCTGCAAAATGTAAAGGTTTGACCCAAGGATTTGTTGTACTTCTATGACTAATCACCGTAAAGCTCATCTCTGGGTTTTTACTGTTCTGTCTTTGAAATGGTCACATCAGGTTGCGTATTTATTGCTAAAGTTGAGGTTTCTGGTACCTAAAGTATCACAAGCCATTTTTACAGGACCATTTGTAGAAGACTCAAGAGTGACTTGGCTTCTTGTCATATATTGCAGAAATGCAAACATTAGCAATGTAACGCTGCTTGTGTATTACTGATGCTGTCAAAACTGTCTGTAGAAATGATCAGTGTCTCAGTTCTCCAAACTGCCCTGTTCAGCTCTTCACCTAATCAAACCTTTTAAGGGAACAATATTCCCGGTACCATAAAGTCTGATTTAGGAGATTTATACATGTCTTAGAATGTGGTGCCCACCCTGCTTCGGCATGCTCGAACCAGCAGCGATGGGATGCCCCAGGATCTCGGAGAGCTGAAATTCTCTGCTCCCTCGAATGCCGGCTGCGAATCTCGAGCAGTTGCAGCTTGGCTTGTGTCAGGAATGTTTGCTCCGTCATCTGTGCTGATTCCCCACGACGGCCATACGCACATATTCCACATTGCTGAGGGATTTATACATTCGAGGGTCCTTCCAGCTTAAGATCAGATGAGCTCATACGATTTGTATTTTTGTCTAATCCAGGCATAGTGTGGTCTTTCTGCTTGTGGCAAGTGTGTGGTTTGCACCTGTCCCTGCCTCCCTCCTTTTATTCCTTCACCTGTCCCTGCTGCTGAAGACCATTTGTAGAAGAAGCTCTAAGACAATTTAATTGTAAGATTGTAGGGGTAAGAGTGCTGTCCTCGCGGTGTCCACTGCTTTAACCACCTCTGGTACTGCTAGGAGACCTCAGTGGGAGTAACTACGCAAGAAAGTGTCCTGCTTTCAGGTGCATTTTGCAGCCTTGCCAGGTTACATGCTGTTCAGTTACGCTGCTGACCATATCTACAGTTTGGTGGTTCTTTGATGGTTTTGCATGTCCTGAATGCCTTGAAATAAAATGTTTAATTTTGGGTGGAATTGGAATGTTTTATTTGGTGCAAAACAAAAGCTTGTACTTTTAAGGTTTTTATAGACAAGCTGAAAAAGTGATTTTGATATGAACTGAAGCAATTCTTACTTAACTGATTTGGTTGTCAAACTGGAAATATCTACGATGGGACAATGCCAGAAAGCTGTTCCTGGCAGATCTCGGCTGGCAAGGTTCATGTCTCTGACGCTTCTACCGGTGTGAAATTTTGAGTTTCTGGTCCCAGTCTCATGAGAATTCCCTGCAAACCCTTGACTGAAATAAGTTGTTTAACTGGTGAATATGACGGCCTCTGTATGCAGCATCTGTTCCTTGGGAAGCTCAGCTACTGTTTCTGCCACGTGGCGTTTTCCAGCGAGGGCTGAGAAGCCCCACGTATCAGACATGCAGAACCATAACCAAGCTTAGAATTACACGGGTGAGAGCGACTCTGGGATGTGTTGGTCCCTCCCTGCCCTTCCTCTCACACCAGCTGCTCTCCTTTTCCCTGTGGCAGATCTCATGCACTGATGTAGAGGAGACACTTAAGTCCTATCAAGGCCCATGGTAAGCAGCATGGTTTGTAGAATTGCTTCTGTGGTATTTCAAAGGGTGTCTTGGGTGGCGTTTCAGAAGTCAGTAGAACCTCTAACATACTAATGGAATATGAGCTTGCATGCCTACCCTTGGGTCTCTTGGGCTTAAGGATCTGAGACTATGTCTGAAAATGCACTCACAAAGCTTGCCTGTTGCATGATTATTTAACACAGAACTCTGGTCTAGTCAATAGAGCAGGGAATCGGACAGTAGACTCGTTCGCTTTCCACTTTTGCCGTTAGCTCATTGCATCAATGTGGCTGAATCGCTGTGTAGCCCCAAATCTGTCCATTCAATAGCTTCCATCAGCTCTATGTGTGAGAATTGTTGAGTTCAAAGCACCTTTATAAATATTTATATATATATCACAAGTAATTTTGCCTAAATTATATGAAGCAGACTGGTACAACAAGAAGGATTTGCTCATATTAAATAAAAAAGAAACCCTTTCGAGGTTAGTGGGTTTTGTTAGGGAATTATCAGTCATTAGATGAAACTAATCGAATTTAATGTTGTGTACCTAGGAAAATTACTTCTTTTAATATATAAAATCAGATTAAAAAAGCAGAGATCAGTTGGAGCGTCTTGTATATCCACTTATAGGAATTTCCAGAACAGACACCTTCTGTTCTTCCTGTTTTCTGTTAATAACGTCTTACAAATTTAGCACATGAAAAACATCCTGAAACTTGTTCCTGAGTTTTTTCCATAGAGAAAACTCTCACAAAAGCTGTTGTGAAATTTCCATTGTGCATAGCTTGCAGAATAAGGTCCTTGTTAGCAGAAAAGATTCATAGAAAAGAAAATGTATGCCTTCTAAAATATTAATCTAAAATGTAAAATGGCTTTGTATATTATTCTATCATCCCAATGCCTTCTGAAGTTCAGGGAGACTCCAGAATTTAAGTTATTAACTGGCATTTCCAGACTGCTGGCCAAACGAACGCTTACCGAATGTTATGTGATTAATGAGCCAGGTTTGCTTGGAGACCTCTGAAACTCTTTTTAGCGTTTTATTATTAGAATAATATTGCTTTTACTTGTGAAAATATGTGTGCTCAAGTTGCGTTGTGAGACAGACTGATTTTTTCAAAAGCTACATTCGAGAGACGTTAGTTCAGATCCTGCTGGTTTTATACGTTTATAAGCTCCACTGCAGTAAACAAAAGCCTATGAGATAGAAATATCTGTTATCAGTCATTATTCTGAACTGAACTCTACTTAATGCCCAGACCTTCACGCTCTGTATCTCTGTTGACCCTGTGGAATTTTTGCCTTTATAAAACACACGCTGCTGG
Source organism: Platalea leucorodia (assembly GCF_965183815.1). Classification (NCBI taxonomy): domain Eukaryota; kingdom Metazoa; phylum Chordata; class Aves; order Pelecaniformes; family Threskiornithidae; genus Platalea; species Platalea leucorodia. Next base: position 16,091,372 of record NC_138833.1, on the reverse strand, counting down.
ACAAAGCTGCTGGCAGGGTCCGCGGCTTCCTTCGCTCTACATTGGTTTATCGGGGAGCGTGGCAGAGCTGCCCCACTCTGTATCTGGAACTTAATCGTGTAATGCTCCTTTTCTTTATGACATCTAATGGCTACATTATTTATTTAGCCTCCTCGTAACAAAGACACCATTGTACTTGAGCGTTGTGAGAGAAAGCAGAGCGCCTGCCGCTGCCTTTGCTGTGTAACTGGATCGACGTAGCACCAGAAGCCCTTGTTATTTATTTATTTTTCTAAGTGCAGAAAGAGAGGAGCACATACCTGATGACAAAAGCAGGCGGCAGCTGGGGCATTTCTGCTCTTCAGCCGGACCCTTGTCCCAGGGGAGCCGTAATGTCCCTCTCTTCTTACTTCTCTCACCTTTTACAACGCTTAAAAGATAAACAAATAGATCACCGTTTCCTTGGGAGTTGTTTATTAGCATCCTGCACTACTCTTTAATACTTAGATACGAGTGTGACTCCTGAACAGATTTTTTAAATGTAGTGACAAGTCCCATTTAAATTCTAGTTTTAGAGTTATCTGTGAAAAAAGAAAGCGTACAACTTCTGACAAGTGACACGTTGCTGAAACAGAATGCCCTATTTCTTTTTTGAATGCCCTTTCATTTAGGCAACATAAAGAAAGAGTTTTGCCATTGATTTGAGTGGAATCAATAATTAGGCTCCAAGTGGGTTTCTGGTAAGCCCCTGTTTGCTGGCTGAGTGCTGGGTACACATTCGTAACTCGGGTACCGAGGGTCCACCCTCTGCCATTAGCTGAGGTGGTCACAGATTGGAGGGGCAAGCCCTAACGCTTTTTTGTTTTGCACCCAGACTCCGTTTTATATCGAAGGAAGCTTGGCACAGCACTAACATGGTGAGCATGAGGGGACTGGGGATGAATTTCTGTTCCAGCATGAGCCGCTGGGGTGGCTCGCTGCTGCTGAACGCGTCTCTCCTGCCCGGCCGCGTGCTCCTCTCCTCTCCCCTGGCGTTCACTCAACGTTCACCCAATTCCTCCGTGAACTCTTTCAGCTCAATAAACCAGCAGAAAACTAAATTAAAACCCTGAACAGCTTCTGCCAGATTAGCAAACTGAATCAACTCAGCAGAGTCCAGCAAGCACCAGAGCTGCAGCAAGGCCAGTGTCGGGGATAGGAAAGAAAGAAACGGGAAGAGAAGGGGCGAAGGCAATCTCTCCCCTTTCAGCAGCAACATTGACTCAGCTGCATTTCCATTTAAATGGTTTGAGCAGATTCTGTTCTGAGGCCCAGGGATCACTAGTAATCTATGACCCATACAAAATGAAGTTCAGCTGGTTTGAGAAACAATATTAAACGGTAAAATTAAAACCACTTATCCAGGCTGGCACAGCGCCTTGATTCAGAAACTAAAATGTCCCAGTGTTCTGTGATAGTTGTTCTCTAAAGATTTTTCTGTGGGTTCAAAGGGCTCAGACGCTGTTGGTATAGCATTTAAATGTCCTTACGACGTGGTTTCAACTGGAAACGTTCAGCTAAATATTGTTTTACTTTTCTAATGAGGCTTTCAAAGACGATTTGATTGTTCTCACCTGAAGATCTACCATTATATATTTTACCAGGGACAAATCCTGTAACCTTACTCGGTCAAAACTCCCAGTGAAGATTTACATGACTACAAGTGTGGCTGTGCTTTTTGGCAGCAATACCAATTTAAGGTAATTCTTGGCGACTGTGCTTTCCCCAGCGCCCAGCTGCTTGCTTCTGCTCCATGCTGCAGCAGAAATCCCTACTCCTTGCAACTGCTTATATTGCTGGGGATTGGGAAACCAGCCTGAAAAGGAGCATGAGCAAAGGAAACTTCTGTAAGTTGCTTTGACTGCAGAACGTTTTGTATCAAATCAGGGACTGAAGGAACACGAGGACCTGTCTTTGATCCACGGGACATCTGTATGATTTAGAACAATGGTAGTGGCTTTGTGTTACCTTTCTTCTATAAACTATTACCGAACAATTAACTAAATAATAGCAAATGCTAAAAAAATTGATTGTGTTTGCTGTAGCGTCATGCAGAAGGATTAACTCCTGTAGGAATTACTGGATTCTAGTGAAAAAATGATGAATGTGTGTCTGTAATAACACTGTCCGAGTCCTCTGCCCTGCTAACTAGTTTAGTTACTGGGTAGGGCAGCTACATCTGTGAAGTCTGGGATTGATGAGATCTCTCAGGGATATTATTTTGTCTATTAGGCTGCTGTTATTTGGATGGTTTTGGCGGGTAAAACCCAGGATTTTTATTTTACTTTATATCTGTGCCACCATTGACCTAGTTTTTGAAGCCAGTTGCTCCGAGCAGCCATCTGTATCCCAGCTGATGCCAAGTAATGAAAATAACATTGAAAGGTAATAGCCCACTGGGTGATTGGAGGTTTTTATGGGTAGCATTTGCTGTTTGTGTTGCTTCCCCCTTTGGATTTCACTTTCCAACACCTAGTAAAGCAGGCTGGGAAGGCAGATGCGCAGGGAGCAGCACTGCGGGGCGCGGGGGGCTCCGCTCAGCCCTGCCCGCAGCTCTTTACCCGCGTGAGACGGCCAAGGCGGCCCCGAGGCAGCTGTGGTCTTATCCTGCTGCCTTCAGGGGCTCACCGTAGTAACTAGTGACCGATTTGGTGTATTTGGGGCTGTATGAAAGATGACTGTCACAGCCATGAGAAGTTATTTTAATGTGATGTTTATGTGCTATCCCTACGGTCTGTAAATGTTTTTGTGATGTTGGTACTGCACAGCTAGTACTGAAAGGGCAGCGGCAGAATGTGAGATGAGCAGACATCTCCCTTGGCGGTTGTTGGTCGCTGATGTTTTCTGCATTTTTTCCAGTGTTATAGGTCCTTGCCTTCAGAAGCTGCCCACAAGTGTAGAACACATCCTAGCGATGTGCAGATTAAGCAGAAGATCTGTAAAGTAGCATTAAAAGGCAATTTTTTGCCCGTAATCCTAATTAGTGCTTTTCTGCTTCCAAGCAATTTTGTGCAGTGACTGTGTCAATGTTCAGAATAGAAGGCATACTGATGGCAACCACTGACATCTTTATCATGGGTTTTATGAGATTTTATGCATCTCTGAAAGCATTAGCTGTAAAAATTCAAGGATTCCCTGAAAGTCTTCGCTCTCAATTAAGAAATCCACCGTGTATATTGGTATTTCTGGTTGTGAAGAAGAGTTTGAAAACATAATGTAAATGCACTCTAAACATTTAGGAACCCAAGGACGGATAAAATGAACCTCAGCTCTGTTGTTTTTACAAAATCCTTTGATTGCTTTTACTCTTGGCCCTGTTTATTATTGTTACCGTGTAAGTTTGTGGATTACAAACCTAAGCATGCTTTGTCATGACTTGTAGATCTCCCGAGAATACTTTAGTTACTTCCTAGTGGTGAGGAATGAGTGGCTGGTGCGCTCGTGTCTGACACGAGAGTAAGGTTTCTGCCTTGGTTCTACCACGTTCTCTGATTCTAGTGTATTACAGTGGTTTTAATTGCCAAGAGCGGCTGTAAAGTCTCTCTTCTGGGATCTCTCCACATTTCATTCAATCATTATTAGTCATTAAACATATTATCACATTTACGTCGGGGCCGGGCCGTGGTTAACCCCCATCTCTCAGGAGTGCGCTCTCCTTGCTGTCCCTCCCGCGCAGCTGTGCTGTTCTGTGATTGAATCTGAGGATAGAGCAAAGGGCAATTATTCAGCCCAAATCTACAGCACTTCATGCAAAGGCAGTAGGAAGGTTTAATTGTTAATACTTGTAAAACACGGATTTACTGTGACAGTTGGGGCCCTAAAGGAGCTCCAGCCCTGTTAGCTCTGCCTGGCGTTCCGCATGCTTGCGGCTGCACAGTCCTTCCCGATCGTAACGCAGCTGAATCCAGCCTCAGAACAATTTGCCATTGTGAGATACAAATCATTAGAGCTGTGGACCATATATAATATTTAATAACTTCTTTACAAGGCAACTGGTTTGTAATTTAGGAGGAGCATTTGGAGGCATGTGATTTATAGTGAATGCGATTATTGTATGCATAGTACTGTGTATTACTGCAAGTTACTAGTAAAACTTCTGCTGGTTTAGAGCTCCAGGTTACGTGATACTGTGCTGACAGGGCCATTTTCCTGAGGCTTTGCACCATTTTGCGAAGTTTGAAGGGATTTGCTCCGAGCTGTTGCTGACGCTCTCCACCCTGCAGAGGCTGTCAGCACCCGCAGGTTAGGAGGGAACTTGCGTTTGTTTCTGAGAGTCTCACAGTTTTTAATGGATTTATCCTGGCAACACTAAGGCAAGAAAAGTGTTGTTTATCCCCAGTTTACACACAAGAGACACTTCATTTAAGGGCCCTTGAACTTCGATGTCTGTACAGTTCTTGTCCAGGGCGGTCAGGAGGCAGAAGTTGGGCACTGTGCTGTCTCTGGAAAAGTCTGGATACTATCTCAATTTTGATGTGTTCAAATGTCTTAAAAAAAAATCTCATCCTAATATAAGCGCCAAACCTTACAAAGATCTGTGGCAAATCCCGGAGCTAACCCAAACTCTCCACAGGTAATAGCCTGCCTGCTGAATTCAGCTGTCCCCGCTGGGCCCGGGAGAGGCAGGAGTTAGTGCATTAACCCTCTGAGGCGCAGGGTGGAAAAATGAGGACTTTGGCTTTCTGTATTTTCTCATGTGCTATGTTTGAACCTTTACTATTCGTGTAGGACTAAGGTCAGACTTCTGTCTGCAGCGCTTCAACAAATCAGTCATCTCGACATACCCACACAAAACTTACTGTTACAAAAGAAAGGCGCAAAACCTGCGCAGAGCAGGCATGACCAGCATCGCCAGCTGTGTCCCCAAACAAGAGCTTTGCTCCTGACCTGGCAGGAGGAGTTGCTCAGGTTTGCCTTTTTCCTTCCAAGCTGGCATCGTGCAGCGCAATATTTTTTTCTTCTCATTTCTCGGACCATTGGAAACGGTCTCCTCACCTCCTGTTGCAGAACACTTGACTCGATCAGATACCAAGGCACTGCTTTGTGAAAACAGTATTTAATGCAATGGCTAAACACCAAGTTAGTTACTGAGTAACTTCCCGGGAGCCCTTCTCTATACTCTGGGAGTTACTAGTTTTTCACCATTATGTGCTGGTGAAAAAAAAAAAATTAGGCTTAGGGATGGCCTATTTGTGTAGAGGATTTTGAAGAGGAGCCTGGATGGTTGCTCGCAGAAAAACCTCAAACGTGGGTTAAATGAATCATCAGTGAGCTGTATTCCAGAGGCTCCTGCGTCCTCCTCATGCACAGGAGATGTGGAGTTGAGATTTTCCCAACAGAACAATCCCCGTCCCCTCCTGCTTCTGCTGTTCAGTAAACCAGGGATGGATTCTGAACCCCCTGTGGTGGCTCCGGCACCACCCGGCTGGAGAGTGCGGTGAAGCCAGGCAAAAGCCAAAAGCTGAGTCTGCGTCCCACTGGAGAACAGTTTGTCCCTCGCCACCATGTGAAAACTGAACGTAGCCACAAGCGAGTGGGTTATTTTTGTAGGAAACATGGAAGAGATCCCCAGTTTTCCCTTGAGAGACGGCACATAACAGATCAGAGAGCTGTTGCCTGCATGGCATTATCCAGCTGGCAGCTTAGTTTGAGGAAAAAAATAGTGGCATAAAATCGGCTTATTTTTTTAAGCCTGGCTGGAAACTAGCAGGAATTCATCTCACCAGATAAGGATGTTATAAAATGTTAGTATCAGACTCCATCACACATATTTGGAGGCAGGAAAGAATTTATTGCAGAAGCTTGAGTTGATTCAGAGTCACACGAAATAGATGAAATCCTCAATCTGTGTGCCTTCTGTGCTGTTTTATGAACAAAACACTTAAAAAAAACCAAACCAAACCAAAACAAAGAAAACCCACACCAAAAAACCTGCAGCATATAAAACATAGCTTCAGTGTTTCCCTGAACTGTATTAACTTTTATTGTACAACTCTTTTTCTTGCCTCCTCTGAAAGCAGTATGTGATTTTTTAAGAAAATCAAATCTATTTTGTTGGATTAAATCTAACTATTTTTAATTGGATTTAATTAGCTTTTGTCTAGTAGTGCTTCTCAGTTGCCCCAGAGCAAGGGCTCTTGGCCAGTGCGATACAACCCCAGGCTGGGGACAGCAAAGGAGAAGGTGTGGCAGAGGGAAGGATGCTCTTCTGGTGATGCCGTCCCGGTGGGATGCACGGGAGGGGAGTGCGTTGGGTCCCGGTGGGATGCACGGGAGGGGAGTGCGTTGGGTCCCGGTGGGGCGAGGGCCTCGCCTGCTCTCTCCGCCGTGGCCTTGGCAGCATCTTCATGGAATTTTTCAGTTGTGCCCACGTGGGAGTCGTGGCTGCTGCCCAACGGCTGGGCAGAAAAAGCACCATCGTTAATAATTGACTGGTGAGATAATGAAATAGCCGAGCCCGCTGTTTGCTTTTCTTCCTTTTCCACTGCCGCTGTAACGCTACGCACGGCGGAATGTAATAAACCAAAGGGCAGTTTCCACCGGCGAGGCAGAGGGTTTCCATGTGAAAGTCACTGGTGCAGCTTTGATGCCCGTGCTGTGCGTGGAGCCGCCCGCCGCCTCCGAGATGTCGCGGTCGCGTGGCGGGGCCAGGTGAGAGATTGGGGAAATCGCCTCCGGCAGCGTGTGCGTTGCATTGAAAACACTTCAGATTCTGATGTTTACAATTTCTTTCCCGCTGACTTTCAGATCTTTTCTGTGGACATGGCTGGAATGCGGACCCGAAGCATTACCTTTTATTTTCTGAAGAGAAAATTGGAGGTAAAAAGTTTGCACTAGTTAACACTTACTGTGAATGTTCATTCACATGTCTAGAGGTAACTAAGCCAAACATCATTTCGGGGTGTGTGTGTATATTTTAGATGACTGTATCTGGTATGTATTGTCTCTCTGTAATTCAACAGTTGCTGTGATGCCTACCTGTATATTTGCTTTATGCAAGCAAAGGATGAAAATAACATTCTGGTTACTCTGTGTTGCTCGTATCTTGTTTGCTGTAAATCTGGTAGGAAGGGCTCCAGGCGTGAGCTAGTGGAGGTGGCAGGAGAAGAAAGAGTGACGTTGGAAAACGCGGTGTCGAGGTGTTGTGTTTTCTATTGATCTTTCTCCCACCAAGGACTAACTTGGTGCTCGGGTTTCTTCCAGAGCATCTGCTGCCAAAGTCCATCTGCTCCCATCCAGAGGCACCCTTCTGTAACAGTCAGCAGGAAAACAGATGAAGGAGCAGGATATATCTTGGAAAATATTAAAACCACATTTTGAAATGTTTAACCTAGGGTTGCAAGCAGCCTTAGGCACATGCGGTTACACAAGGCAGCCTGAGCTTCAGGGCTTATCCTCTGTATCTCTGCATGCGCAAGATGACATTTTTCATAGGGAAATGCGTGAATATAACCAAATAAGTGAACAAGGGCAGAACTTAATTTATACCAGAAAATTTATCTTGAAAATGCTAAAATTATCAGTGTGTTATAATGTGTAAGGGACCAGTCTCACACCTGTTGTGGACATGGGCAGTCTAGCGTGTCACCTCTGGTATGACCATCAGTCTAGTACAAGCACAGGAGCTCTGCTCTATCCTTGGGCGTGCAGATTATGTATTTTTTTTTCAGAATAAATAAAATCTAGGTCCATGTTAAATAGAGGAGGTAAGAGGTCTGGCAGTCAGACTTTTTTACACAGAAAATAGTTACCTTGGCACGTAATGATCCTCCAGCATAGGCAGTGTTTAAGTGGGAAGGCTGATGATGAAATGCAGGTTATGGATGACCGATTTGGGAACTTGACGGGAAAGTTTCCGTAGAACAGATTAAAGGTAGAAAGCCATATCTGCAAATAAACCTCACACCTTTCTGTTTGGATAGGGGCGAATTGGTATGAAGTGTTACAGACAGGGAATCGTGTGGTCTCTCGTTTAGATGCTAACCAGGCGAGCCTCTAAATGAAACTTCCACTTCTCTCTGAATTACTTGCCTGGTGTCAGAGGTTGAGTGCCTGTCCTGGCATTAGCTGCTTGTAAGTCTCTCTCACTATTGCACTAAACCCTGCCTTTTCCCAGAATGAAATAAATTTACGCTTTCCCCAGTCTTCTTCCTCCAACATCCATCAGTTTTGCAGCATGCCTGAATACTGTTTGCAGACCAGGTGTTTTATTTCTGCCCGTGATTCCCAGTAACTTGCGCCCCGCCATTAAACCTGTCCTAATACAACTAACAGATATTTCCAGATGAGTTTTAACTACTAATACAGTTTCTCATTGTTCGTTATGGAAACCAGTGATAATCCTGTTCAGTGAGAGTACGAATAAAGGCTTGTGAATTCTGTCCAGATGAAAGATATGGGAAAATACTTGAATGCAATACATGCCAAAGGAATGGGCCAGTCTAGTATATTATATTTCTTGTATACATTTGGTGTTTTTCTTTTATTCCAGTGGAATGTTCTATAGTAACTGAATATTACGTTACTGTCTCCCTCAGCCCAAAGGCAGGCGCAATTATGTTTAACGTCTGGATGAATTAGACTGAAAACAGACATCCTCTGGAAAGGAATAACTTCTGTTTCTTCTGTCAAAATAAGAAAGTTAGAAAGATAGTGGCTTTCAAAATACCAAATTAACTAATACTAATTCATAATCCTTAATTTGTATATAAGAAAATGGAAGTGCTAATATTGTTTGCTACTTACATTTTAGACTGGCAATAAGCTATGAAAGAATGGAAAAGTTACATGCTTTGTTGAGGGTAGTAAGTTATCAAAAAAATTAATTTGTAGTTAGGAGGAGTGCTGAGGAAGCAAGGGTGCTGGGTTCTGTTCCCATTGTAGGACTCTCAAACGATTTTATGGTAAGGCAAACAGTCCTATTAGTAGTGGCACTATACGATTAAAGTTTGTAAGATATACCCTGAGGTACAAGGAGATTGTTTTGTTCGATGAAGCTCCACTGCCACATCTCTGCTTTCTTTCTCTCTTTTTCTGTTTTTCTCACGTGCTCAGTCTCCTCCTCACCTATGTTCACTGTTACGAAGTTTTCCAATTAGCACAAGCTGATTACTGTGCTCTCCTGTTGTCTGGGAGAATCTGGGTGAGCCAGCTTGGCCATGCCATCCCTCTGGGAAGATCTGGTAGGATTCTCTGTCCAACATTTTACACGTAGGCAGTCCTTAGATGGGAATGACTTTGGGAATATAGTGAAGGGAGTGTGAGTGTTTCGGTATCGTTCATGAAGTTCATGGTACACAGTCTAAAGCTCGCCAAGTTCAGCAGAAATCATTTCATTACATTGAAGGAGCAGAGAATGAATTGTTTAATTCATCCTTATTATATCTAAAGGCCATAATCTAAATATATATACACATATATTTATATACATAAATAATATATGTAATCCCACTTTATTAAGTGTGAACTGGACACTGCCCCTTACCCAGCCCGGTGCCTCTGGATCGATCTGGTCTGAAGCTGGAGCAGCAGCAGTAATGTTTGTTCTCATGGCAGTTTTGTCTGTGGAAAACATAATTACAGCACAGAGAAACTGGAGTCTACAGTCTTTTTCTGTCTGGGCCTCTTGGACTATAATGACAGATCCATCCGTTAAACTTCTGAGAATAGTTTTATATCAGAAGAAAGCATATATAGCTGCCAGAAAACCACTGTTCTTCAAAAGATAAGATGACTTTATGGCATTTCCCAGCCACCCAGCTCTCACTCATAAGTCTGAGCAAGAGTTAGGTCTCCCAGAGCAATAGTAAAAGCCCAGGAAAGGCGAATTCTGATCCATATAATGCTGTGAATACATTTGGCTTGGGATGTGTGGCAGTTGCTGGAGCTGCCTATTATAAGCACTTGGATTTTTCTAATTACAGGCTGTTAATAATGGCTGTATTTTAAAACTGTCTTGCACAGAGTGTTACCCAGCTCTTACTGTTAGTTATTCTGGAGTCAAACCACAAGTTTGTGGAAGGAGATGTTGAAGTAGCAGCCCAGATTTCACCTATTTAGAGGCCAGTTTCTTCTCTTGTGGGCTTGACTTGATGCCTAAGCTGTGGGAAGCTCAGTGCAGTCAGTAGTAGGTCACGAGGACTATGAGAATTTTATTTTCCCTGATGTTTCTTGGACAGCCTTGCTGGCAAGCAGTCAACAAGGTAGAAATGAGAAAACCTCTTCTGAGACTGCTCTTACCACTGATCTGTGAGGATGTGCTCGTGTCGCAGCTTACCCTGTTCCTGGAAATCAAATCTCTTTTTCCTTGCTGTCTGTTAAAATATGATGGCTTATCCATCAGGGAGAAAGGAGTCCTCTGAATGTGTCCTGATCTGTTTGAGATTTCTTGCCTCTCTGTTTGTACTGAGTCAAGTAGGGGGGGCATAAAGCAGTTTTCTGCCCTTGAAGAACAGCCTTCTTCCTAAACTTTTTGGGAGAGGAAGAAGACTAATGAAGGCTTTTTACTTCGAATTTTCTTCTGTGTTCTCTAGGATACCGGATAATATGTACTAATTCTAAAGGCTTATGTCTACAACTCAACAGTATCATTAGGTTTTTTCTCTTTCTGAAATTTTGAGTTCTTTAGAGTCTGTAATTCTTTAATGCTCTTGAATATTTTTGAGTCTGTTCTTGTAGCCTGTAAAAGCAGTATGGATGGTAAATTTATGGCATCAAATGAACTTGATTAGATTTAAAGAAAGAAAAAAAGCAAAAAGGAAAATTTTGAAGACGTAAGAAGGGATGAAATGGAAACGATTGGAAAGAAATGCATACACTTGGGATGAAGCTGTGATTTCTGGCAAAAGCATTTTTTTGTGAAGTGCTTTCAGAGGTAGAAACAAAAATAAGTGTTTGGTGTTTAGTAGATTAGGGAGTAATGATGATGGAAGGCAAGAGAAATTTTTGAGGCTGAATAAGGAAAGTCAGGGAATTCAACAATAATGGAGAAGTATGCGGCAGGTGACTGCTCTAATTAAAAGGTCAGACTCTGTTGGGTGCTCAGAAAAGGTCTCTCACAGGGCTGTGAAGAATTGCCAAACCTGATCTTCCTCATTAAATCCTTGGCCAGAGATCCGGACCATGGTTCTCGGGTCCAAAAGCATTTTATTTGGGCCACAGCTTTGCAGCAGCCAAGTATGCATGTTATTGAAATGCCAAACGTTCGTGTCCAGCAGTGAGATGTCATCACTGTATGGGAAATGACTCCAGGGAAGGTGTCCGATGGACCTGTTCTGGCATTGTGGCTCAAGCAAAGCTCCCACGCTAGTCAGCAGGAATCTCCTCCTTCTCTAGAGAGCTATGCATAGCTAGGTAAGGAAGTTTTGGAAGATTTCTACCCCCCCACCCCCCCAAAAAGGGATATTGAGATGCATTATTAGTTTCATTCTCCTCTAAATTACCTAAGACATTTTCACAGCTCCAGAAAGACTTAAGTCCGTATCTATGTTTTTTAGTGGAAATGTTTACATTCCTCAAACTATGGTGAAATTTATTTCTGTGCACACAAGGCATAAACCTCATCTAAATCCCATTTAGGCTCTGTTTTGAGAATGTCTGACACTTTGACTTTCCCTGGCTCTCAGCAGCAGGGTAAGTTTCCCACTGGGCCTGCGTAAGCCAAACTTGAAAGTTTGTCCTTGGGTTTTGATGTATGATATCCTTGGCAACCGTTAGCTACCTGCATGATAATTCTGGAAATTGCACTAAATGAGAAATCTGTTTTTTAGGGTCTTCAGAAATCTTTGCAAGAAAAATACAGGTTAGCAGAATGTGTGTTTTCCAGTCATCTAAAGGGGGAGTCATCTGATATGTTCTCTTACGTTGCCTTCCTGTTTGAAACCTAAAACGAGAGGTGCTAGGGGATAAAATTGTTGATTATAGATTAGAAAATAATAATAATTTAAAAAAAAAAAAAAGCTAAGAGAGAACCAGTGGCTTTCAGAGATGCTGGGCACAAAGATGATCATACAGCCGCACATTCCTGGATGCAATATCCTTCCCCTTCTCTTGCCCTTTCAACAATCATGTGAAAGTGATGGAATTTGAAGACTTCAGACATTAGTCTGGAATTTCTGGATATTTCACAGTCTGGTCAAAGGAGCAGCTCTTACTGAGATGTGAGATGTCTAGAAATGAGCTACAGTCACTGAGAATACATCCGTGTCGTGCATGTACGTGGATTTCTGTCCGCAAAGACCTGGACGGAGATCTGGGAACCTGTGCTAGATCAGCAACTGATGACTACCAGAGGTGTCTGTGATACCAGAGGCTCTGTGCTTGCCTTCCCCAGGATTTCAGACTCTCCAGGCTTCCCTGGGACAGCTGGTAAGATTGCCTGCTAAAGCAAGAGTCTCACAGATGATATTTTGGTAGCAATTAGATCTCATGGTCTGTGAAACAGATGGGTCAGGTGCTGCAGGCTGTGCAACTGATTGGAATCTGAAGAATTTCAGCTAGTATTTACATCAGGTGTTTACTCTTTGATAAGAAACAGGTCATTCACAAACAGGTACATGACATAATATTGGTAGGTTGGTCACGGTGTTTGCTTTGCATTTCACACACTTGTTTCTTGGAGAACAGTTGCATATTGTAGTTTGATACGGATTAATAGCTGTGTTTTCCCCCTTTATTTCCATGGAGCCATTTGTTTAAAAAGGGTAGTTTTACAGAAATACTATGAAGTTTTCCGCATACCAACAGGTTGGCAGAGTGTCGCCTTTGTCTCCAGAGTGTTTTGGAGGAGAAATCCTGTTTGGTTTTCCAAAGTTACAATTCCTCACCCATAAACACCAGTCTCAAAAGAAGGTTTGAACTCTGCTTGTGTTTGTTAAGGAAAATGCTCATTCTCGCTTCTCTGATGGAAAGATTGTGTGGGTAAGCTCTAAGGGAACTGCGCAAGCATGCAAGCGTACTGCGTGGCTGTGTTCAGTGCTAAGGGCTGTTTTTCCTGGGCTGTTGAGGATAAATCAGAGGCTTGATAAAGCAAATACCTGTGTCTCAGATAGGTGACACTTTGGGCAAGCATTGTATGTAACTGCAGGTGAGTTATGGATTAATTAGCAGCACCTAGTACAATCTAAATGAGGTCAAACAAGAACAAACTGTAAGTAGAAGAAAGCTTGCCCTGAAAAGTTGGGTAACTTGTTAATTGACTGCAGTTTGGAGTCACTGATATTTCTCTGTACAGAGTTAATTTTCCAGAGACATGAGGCTTTGACCTACTAAGTTGGTTGCAAGGGATTCAAGATTGTGCAATACAAACCACCGTTCCCTAGAATTAAGAGGTTGAGGGTGGTGCCTGGTACTTTAACAGCGGTCTGTGAGGGACTGGAGACTCCAGCAGGACTCCAGCCTGCACTGAATGCTCAGGGACTGGGTTTGATAAATGTTTGGTGAAGAAGTTTTAATGCAAACACTGGTACGTGAGCTAAGAAAAGGTACAGCATGGGCTGTAACAACGTGAATTTCCTGGCACTGCCTTGCCACTACTATTTTTTTTTTTTCTATTATGGTGGAAACTTGGAACAAATCTTGTTTTGAAACATAAGACATCATTATCTTAGCCCAGAGGCAGCCCAGTCTAGTGTACACAACGTCCTGTGTCATCTGGGTTTTGTTCTTCCTCAGCCATCAGCCTGGTGTGAAGCATTAGGCAAGTCCCATTCCCTACGGAGACCCTGCTTCCCTTCCATGCTTCTGTTCATCTCATCTCTCTAGTTCGTCAGATCTATAGAGCAAAGAGTGCATGTTTTATATTTGCAAACTGCTTTGCATAGAGGGCTGTGCCCTGTGTAGGGCTTCTTGTGTAGTACTGGAGTAAATATAATAAATAAGTGGATGGAATTCAAGTTAGCCTTTTAAAAAAACAAAACAAACCCCCCCAAAACAACAAAACTTTGGATCTTAATAGGTTGTTAGTGGCTTTGTTTCTTCCTTGGGCATGGAGTGACACGTTGTTAATATGCTTCCCTTGATCTTCCGGTGTTCTTGGTTCTGATATACTTCTAATCTAATGTTTTTCTTTTTGCTTACAGAGGTTTACAATAAAAATATTGCGAGCCTGTCTGGAATGTGCACATTGTATCACAGCCTTGCCAGGGCATTTCTAAGACCCAGAGACAGTGTAGTCCATGAGGGTGCTCTACCACCTACCAGCCGAGGAGAACAGTAACATCATTGTTAATGTCATTGAGTTTTAAGTACATGAATGTTTTTCTTTTCCATGTGAAAAAGAAGGCAGCTTTCACATAGTTCTTTAAACATGTTCAGATCAACGATTCTGCTTCCAGTGTTTAGGAAACATCTTCCCCAAAAGAAATATTGACAGATTTTCCCTAAGATGTGTTTCAGTATTGTATTATTTAAATTTTGGCAGAGACTTCTGGAGAACAGTGTATTACTTCAGTTCTCATAATTTTTCAGTCATTTCAAGGATGTGAAATTGCAGACTTGGTCTTAAGCGAAACAGATATGCAAAATGTGAGCCATGGCAAGAGTGGGACCAGAGGGCACCCAGTGCAGGGGGAAGTCTTCTTGCTTATCTGGCACTTCTCCATGGAGCAGAAGGAAAGGCTGTGGGTAGCTTCAGACAGGCAACGGGAGAGACTGCAGGAGGAGCAGACAGAGGAGGGAATGTGCTATGAGCTGCAGTGTCGTCCTGCACTTGGTGCAAACAGGGACTCGGTGCTTGCTGCTGCTGTTTGCAAGTCAGATGTTCTTACCTTGGTCTTCTAAGATATTGAAATGGTATTTCCTATTATTTCTGGTAGCATCATAAAAACCTGAGACAAAAATTCTTCACTGTGTTGCCGACCTCACTGTAAATCACAAACGGGTAGCTTGAAATAATGGGGAAAAAGAGATCTTGGGAAACACTGGTATAGGAAACCAAGAGAGTACTTTCATTGATATACATAAACCAAAGCACAACTGTTATTTAAATTCTACACATAGCTGTGAAAAGTTAGAGCCAAATTCTCGTTGTAAATCAGGGTAGCTCTATTAACTTCAGTGGAACAGTGCCAGCACATCCCAGACAAAGACTTGGCTCGGTCTATTAATAGCAACAGTCGAGTAATGGAGCTGCTTGGAGAAGTTCCACTGGAACAAAATTTTGATTAAAAAAACAGAGATAAGAATGACAGAGGAATCTGCCTTCTGGTTCTCTTGTGGAATGTGGCTCCCGCAGGGTTTGATCCTGTGCACCTCCCAGCACCCCCAGATACCACCGAGCTTGCACAGCTCAGCGAGACCCAGCAGCCACCGCAGTGGTCCAGGTTTTTGGGTGCGATCTGTTTAGTTAGATAATGTGACAGCAGTGTGGTAGCAACTGTGGTACGATCTGATTCTGCGTTTATTGTCAGTGCAACCATTCTCTCAGCTGCTTTTCTTTCTCTGGAGCTTCAGAAAACCCAAGGTTTTCCTTTCACCAGATATCTACGGGTTTTATTTCTTTAAATTCTTCAATACACCATGGTGAAAAGGATGGGGAATGTCGTCATCAGCCATTGATGCTTTGTGTTTCCTATGTGACCCTGTTATTCAGGGATAGACAATTAAATTTCCCAGCTGCATTTTAAATCATCTCTAAAGAGAGAGAGATCTTCTCCAGGTGTCCTTGAGTCGGTTTCTTACTGAAATTTCAAAAAAAGCCCAGCAGAAATTCCCACTGTGTGGTGTTATACTGTTTTAATTTCCCAGAAACTAGTTTATTTACTGTACCCCACCAGTCCCAGTTCCCCTTATAGATTAACTTGTGTATTTTGGCTCCTGTCCATCTCTTCCTTTGGCTCAAAATGAATGATACAAGGACTGTCTTTGAAACAAGGCAGGAATGGGAAGTTTTTTGATTAAACAGCAACATCGGCCCTGAAACCTCTCTCTCTGCCAGCTTCAGGAGGCCCTGCTGCATGGGAGTAGGGTATTGGGAATGGCAATTAAAGGTCTGCCGCGTTCAACCTTTTTGAAGAAAACAGACATGTAATATTCTGGTAGGATTTGGAAACAGTTTGCATCTCCTCAGAAGATGTGTCACATGGAGCAGCTTGTCACCAAAGGTTTTCAAGGCTTTAGTTTGCTTTCTCTTAATAACTAATCAGTCTTTAGAACTGATTTAAATGAGAATTACTGTAAAAGGTCACTGGCTACTACCTGTCTGCTTGTGAGGTTGTCTTTTATTAGGGATTGGTATTACCTGTGGGCATGTCAGAGGGGTTTGAAGCTGGTAGAGGCGGTTGAGGGGGTCACACTGGTAGAGGCTGACCACCTCCTGTGTGTCTTCTCTTGGCCTATTAAGCAGGCTGCTTGTAGAGACCTCATTTGTTAAACTAAACCTGCGTGCATCTATGTGTAACAAGCAGAGAGTACATGTCAAGCACTGCTAATAAACACAGGCTGTTTTCTAGACTCTGCAAAAATTGTGTATTTGTTGTACATGAACTCTAAGCTGGTGCTTTTTTCTAGTACGTTTGCTGTGTTTGCAGGGGAGTTCTTAGTATCAGTCATAAAAATATTTGGCTGTCTTTTAAAATCTACGATTTGTTACTGACAGCAGAATCTGTCATCGAGATACTCTATCAGTCTCTCATCAAGCCACTTTCTATAGGCCTCTGGGAAAGGCTTTCCAAGATGTGTATTTTTGAGCATGGATGGAAATGGCATGGAAGCTCACTTAAATGACAAACCATTTTCATCATGTTCATGAAATAAAGTGGATTTGGTTCTTGCTTCTCTGAGAAGCAATGGAAGCCTTTAAGGAGGGGGGAGAAGGCTGATAAGACTGATTTTAACAATGATTTCTTCCTTTTTGATCATTATTCTGGATTAATCTGTGCACTGCTTGTTTGGTACAGTTGTCCATGGGGCACTGACATGTCCAACTAACTGTCCATGTGTTCATATTTCTGTGTCAAATTTTCTGAAAGGAAACATGGAGACACTGGTGGGGTTTGGGGCACGCTTTGTGTAATGCCATTGCAGTCACGTAGTTGCAAACCCCCATGCTGTTTAGATCAGGGCTGCATCCATCTGAATGAGAGCTAGGCACCGATCCACAGTTGTGAGCGTTTTCGGAAGCACAC
Source organism: Platalea leucorodia (assembly GCF_965183815.1). NCBI lineage: Eukaryota > Metazoa > Chordata > Aves > Pelecaniformes > Threskiornithidae > Platalea > Platalea leucorodia. The sequence continues at coordinate 16,074,231 of NC_138833.1, read as the reverse complement.
CTCTAAGTCACTTTGAAACCAGCCAGCCAGGTGCGTGTTGTATTTAAACACCTCCAGGATTAGGCAGCACCTGAGCTGGGATTTTCAACCTCCCAGGTTTATTTCTAGTCAGATTCCGAAACCAGTTTTGATTCTGGCCCTTGATATTTTGCAATCATAATGAGAGGGCATCTTCTAATTGTATGTGTAGTCTTTTAGATTTAATGAAGATCTAGAGAACTCCTGTTATTAAAGACTTAGTTGCTCTGTTTGTGATAGAGGAAATGATCATTCCAAGATCCTGGTAATTACTGAAGCCAGAAATTTACTTCTAGCTACTCTAAATACTATTTTCAAGTTCTCACCTTGAGCATGTGTGCGACGCTCACTGCCTGATCTCCCCAGCTGCAATCAGAATCCTCCCACTGACTCTTTTTCACATTTCTCTTTCTTTTTGGGATCCTGTAGATATTATTGGAATGTGACTACAGAGAAAAATGTGCTTTTCCTAACAACTTGGTTGCGGACGTTTAATCAGACTTTGATTTCTGGAAATGCCACAACATGGCTTCATCTGGGAATGAGATAGAAAGATGGACTCACAGGCAAGGTGGCAGAATTGGAGAGCTGGTAGAGCCCGTGGCCTCTCCTGAAAATGGGAATCGTCTTTCACCAGTGAAGTCGATCGGCAGTGTAGATCATCTCTTGCACCTCCCTGGAAGAGTAGACTCTGCTTACAGCTCTTTCTCAGGGGGATCAAATGTTCCAGAGTATCCCACCCCATCGTGCTATGGTGAAAACTGCTCTTTGCCTCCAGAGCAGGTACCGTATATGGACTCAGAATATGTAAGAGGTATTTATAATCTCAGTGCAGCAAACTCTGACCTCAGATGCCTGCATCCATACAAGGCACCAGACCTGAGCATCCATAATAACTCTCACAGCACCAGCCTCGCTGAAAGCTGTGGAAGCACTCCTACCCGAGGGACTTTAAATCAGGGACCGCTGGCTCTGGCTGCACCTCCACCTTCTCCTCCCGCGCGACTCGATAGCTATAAAGTCACTAGACACCTTGAAAACTCAAGAGGGAGACGCAACTCTGGAAGTCGCAGTGACGGTAGTGTGCAGCCAGCTCCTTGCGTGCAGGACAATCACCTAGCAGACAGGGATGTACCATGGAGTCACCACAGGGATGAAATTACTGAGCAAGATATAGTGGCTGGTAGGAGAAAGACTCTGGAAAACAAGGGCCTTTCTTCTTCTGATTCTACAAATGAGGTATCTATATCAAAAATTCAGGGGTTAAAGACAGAGGAAAATGGAGAGTGGAGCCCGTCCCAACAACCTATAAAGAGAAGCAATCCACACATTTTCAGCAGACCTTCTTCATTCATTTTTCAAGAATATTTAAAGACTGGCTCTGTGGCTAATGTCCCTAAAATACTTTCTGCTTATAATTCAGTTCATGCTTATAAAATTCCTGAAGAAATGAACTCCAGGTCCTATCACCCAGTGCATACCGATCCTAGCACTGTTAATGATACACAAGAAGACAAACAGTATCCCGGCAGTGTACGTAAGCCAACTTTCAGAGAAGCAGATCTGCAAAGCACAGTGCCAGAACCCAGCCAACAGTGCCTGCTCAGTGCTGCGTTGCATTCAGACTTGGATCAAGATGTGTTTGAAGACAGTTGTGATTTAAAATATATGGAGAATGCTCTTCTAATTAAAAATGCTTCCAGGAAGCTGAATGGTTGTACAGATGAAAATCAGTGCTATGACTCTGAAGGAAAAATTGGGAGTGATATTAGGGAACCACTCCTGAATCAGCAAGCCAAAATGCAGAGATCATCCCTGTCTTGCAGCTACAATACTGTAGAAGTGGAGCACCCTCACTGTGAGGAGTTGGATCAGGGAAATAAGCAATGCCATGATAATACTAACCAAATGTCTTTTTTCAGACCAAAGGAAGATTCCACATCTCAGTTTTCACGTGAAGTCAAGAAAGAAAAACAGACTAATAACAGCAATCCTGACCCTAGTACACACCTAGAAGAAGAGGAACCTCCTGTTCAGAAATATCAACCTGAATTTCAAAAACAGCTCTTAAGACAGCTTCGGGATGATCTTGCTGGTGAACAAATAACCAGGCAGACGACTCCCATGCTTTACTATCTTTCTGGGGGGAAAACCACCGACATCCTGCACCACACCAAGCTCGCCCAGTGTCAGGAGGGCTCAAGGAGCTCACCGAAGGAATTTCCAGCAAGCAGCTACTCTGCCTCAGTGCGGTGTCTAGAGACACAAAGGGAAAGCAATCAGCTTCAGAGGACCAACCACCACCATCAGTGCAGTGCTGATGATCTCCTGCTCGAGACTGAAGATCTCATTTTCGGGAGTCCTGCTTCATCTACAGATGAGAGTTTCAAGAACGACTATAGAGAGAAACTTAAAGTGGCTCAGAAAAAGGTTCTGAGAGAAACCTCCTTTAAAAGAAAAGACTTACAGATGAGTTTGCCCATTAGACTCAGACAAAAACCCCCTAAAAGGCCTTCAATTGAACACCTTAGGTCTTTGTCATTATCCAGTGCAAGCGAGGATGCCAAACCTGTTCCTTGTTCCCCTTCTCATCTAGAATCCTTGGAGAGTTTCAATAGAGATGAAGAAATTAAGAGGCCACAAACAGGTCGAATAGCGGGAAGGAAAAGGGTAACAAAGGAGCAAAAGAAACTGTGTTATTCTGAACCTGAGAAGCTTGATCAGCTGGCAGATAAGGAAGTAGCATGGAGTCAAGTCAGGGATGAAATCACTGAGCAAGATATAGTGGCAGCTAGGAGAAAGACTCTGGAGAACAGAGGGAGGGCACTTTCCAGTTCAAGTATCTCCAGGACAGAGCTGAAACAAATCCAGCATACTGCACTTATCGAATACATGGAACGAAAGATTAATCAAAGACCAGGTAGTTCACAACACCTCCCGCTGCATAAGCCGCCCCTGCAGAAGATGCTGTCGCATCCCAGATGGCCTCCTGGCAAAGCTTCCAATCCAAATGGGAGCAGAAAGGTGCAAAACAATGAGGTTTTCTGCCAAATTTTCTCTAAAGAAAAAACGCCAGATGTTTTTCCTCCTTTGGCTTTTGTTCCCCCGCTGAACGTGACCAGCAGGTGCGATCCCAGCTCTGATGCTGCTGGTACAGCAACCTTGAAGCACGACCCCGCTCCCAACAACGCGGATGAGAGCTGCACCAGCAAGTGTGTGTCAGCTGAAAGCCTCCCGCAGGCAGATGCTCCTGCATCTGGGAGAGCTCGTGAAAGATCAAAATCGACTCCTCCTTCCACGCAGGTAAGAAAGATATTAAGATAGTAATTATTGTTTGAGTCCAACTTGTGACTATCTACCTGTTTCAGAGAACTGTGGGACTATTCACATGAAAAACTGCTGAACATCACAAATGAGGAATTAAGACTTGATTTTTTTTTTTTTTTTTTTAGCATGCAATAGAGAGATGATAGATGTGGAGGAGACGCCACGTTTGCTTAATTCATAGGAAATGCTGTGTAGCCGTTTGAAAGCAAAATGCATGCTCTGGTTTGCAGTGTACAGGAGAAATAATTTGGGGGGATTTGGGGAGAAATGCTACCGTTAAATATTTATGATTAATGATAACAATTCAGTATTCTCAAAAGTATTTTGTAAGAAGGTGTTGCAGACAAACAAGGTGCATAACAGCTGACTGAAATGCATACTTGGTCTGGGCAGAGTCATTTGTTATCTTTCAGCCAGTGGGCAGATAAAGGCAGGGAGGAAGAGGAGTGCCCGCTTCAAGGGATGCGCTGCACGACTGCCATAGGCTCTGCTCTGCTCGAGGGCTGGGCAACGCCGGGCGTGTGAGGGTCCCTTCCAGAGCTGCGGAGGGGTGTGCGTGGGGCCTGGCACTCGGAAGAGGCGTTTGCAGGGAACACGTGCTGTACGCAGGATGACGCTGTTTGTGTTTCGGCAGTCACTGTTGTCAACTACAGCAACTTCCATAGAGTACTGTCCCAGAAAAGGTTATTACAGGGACATCTTTATAAGTGACCAACCTTTTAGCTCCTGAATCTGAAGGACAGTAGCTGTCAATATTGTTGTCAAGGAGAATAAAGAAGATAAAAGGGTCAGAAAAACAAATAATCTAATAAATTACTAAAATTACCCAACCGAAGAGGCTGACAAACTTCCACCAATGCTGCCTGCTTTCTGAATTGTTGTGAGAGTCAATGAGAGTATATATTTTGTTGCTAGCTGTTCTTTGGTTTTCTAGGAAAAAGAGACGGATGCTACCTAGGAAGAGCATAATAGCAATTTCATTAATAAAAGGAGATAGGCAAAGTCAAAAAGAAAAACCTTGGTGAGCCTACTCAGAGATCTACCGTTGGCTTCTGTTTCTGAGGATAACAAAAACGGGAGTAAAATTAAACAGCTGCCTAGTCTGAAAATGCTGGTTGTCCCAGTGTGCTGTTTTCATTTCCAGGACACTTACAGATGTGCTGGTTCTGCAGCGGCACCGTCTCGGCGATGCGAGAGCTGTCTCGGCACCCCCAGGTAAGGCTGCGAAGGCTATGCCTTGGTAGAGCCTGTGTCCAAGATGCGTGAACTCCAATGGCAGCCGTGGTTGTCTGCTGCTGTCCTTGTGTCTTGGGATCCTTCGTTGTCCATATGGGAATATTCATCCGCTACACTATTTGTTTCATTTTGGGGAAGGCTTTAAAATAATTTCTTCTGTGTGGAGCTGCTCTCCCTGTGGCAGCCACTCTTCTTCAGATATCTGAGATCACAGCTCCCTCATCTGAGCTCCGGCGAAAACAGCACCTGCAGCAGCTTGGATACACCCAGTGTTGAAAAGTATGTGTAATCACAGAGTGGTGTAATAGGGGCTTTTGGTGTGCTTTTTCAAAGGAAAAAAATATTGTGCCATTTACACATAGCTAACTGGAAAGTTTGTACGTTAACTCTCGATATTTGTTTTGCTTGTTTGAGGAGAAACAAGGGTGAGAAAAAGATCTGAACTTTGTCTCAACAAGGCAGTGATGCTGACACTTGTGCAGTAATAGAATTTACACTGTTTCAGTCATTCAGAAAGATCCAAAGGGTTCCTGGAGGCTTGATTATCTTAGAAGAAAAATTGTATTCTTAGTAAGATTTTGAATTTTTTCTTAGATTTCCTAGTTTATCTAAGAGGCTTAGCAGGTCAGCATGAATGGCACTGGGACGTCTGGACAGAACAGTAACATCAGACACATATGTGATCATAGCTCGGTGATATGTACTAAGTAATGAAAAGATGAGAAATCCAGAACTGGTTTCCTTAGTAATTCATTTAGATGATCATCTTTGGGAAATAGCTGTAAGTAGAGTTTTCATTCTGTTATAGCTGTATCTCATTTTTACTCTTTGTTTTCCTCCACAAGAAAGTGCTGTTGAGCTGTGGTAGAAAATCCAGACTACACTGGGCATGTCTGCGGTATTAATTACTCAAATAAAAGTTCCAGCTGGGACCAGCAGGAAGAGCAAGCTATGATCATTACCCACACCAATAGTGTCTGTAGGTTGGTGGAAAAAAGCTCGAGAACATTATTAAGCATATTTTGCATTCATTCAATTACGCAATGTAATTTTGAGGCAGTTTTCACTGATATCATCCATTTTCTGTGATAACTGCTGCGGATAGTTTGTTTAGCCTACAAGCTGGTCCTACCCCTGCCATTGCAATGAGGCCTGAGAATGAGTAAGAATAAGGCCCGGCAATGTTTGCAGTGATTTTCTTAGGTGTCTCCGTATCTCTTCTTTTTATCATCTATCACTCCGTAAACATTTGTCAATCCATGATCACAATATTGCATCATCATCCCATTAATTTAGGTATCACAGTACAGCATCGCATTGCATCGCATTGCTGTGGTGTTTTGCAGAGGGTATTTCTAGCACCTTTTTGATGGAAAGGCTTTACCAGCATTAAAGGCATCACTAAATCACCAGAACCAGGTGTTCAAGTCAAGGTCAAATGAGTTTTTTATTTTTAATTGCAATGAAAAGGTGCACATAGTAGATAAGATGTCTCTAAGTGACATTGTTAGTCATTATCTAGTACGAACTACGATTAAATTTCCCTTTGCTGAGCTGACTTCATTTTTTTGATGGAAAGCTAAAATGCCTGCGTTAAAGCTGCAAAGTAGAGCTGGAAGAAGGGGAAACTATGGGAGAAGATGGAATTTCAGAAATAGCAAGACTTTCATTGCTGAGCCACGGCACAGCTCAGTTTGGCCCCATGAAAAGCTTTGTGTCTCACCAGCGCCTGCTTGAGCTGGGTAAGCCCAGCTCAGCTGCAAACCAGCCGTGCTCTCCACAGAGCCCCACATCTGTGTCGGGAAACCTGCCCAGACAAGCAACGGCTGGAGATAGCATGGGGCTCATGCGATTAAATGTAATAGTCGAAGGATGTGGAAGCTTTCCTAGCACAACACAGTCTGCTGGTATTTTCTTAAATCTAGAAACTATTCTGTGTGTGTGTATCTCCCCTGGGGGTACTGCAGTCTCTGCTGTTAGACGTTAACGCTCTTCATCGCTCTGCGCTGCCCTGGTCTCTTTCAGGAAAAGAAAATGCCTACCTTCGGATCGCCACATATGGCTTAGGAAAGACTCACACCATGCACAGAGACAGGGTTGACTTGGACCTTTCGGGGAGGGAAGGACCAACCGCTGCATTGCTTTTATAGGTGGCCTTAGAGAAAGAGCTAAATGAAGGTGGACAAAAGCTGCCTGTTTTGAGGGAGAAAATTTTTGCTTTGTGCCTACAACTTTGAAGCTCATATGTCAGGTTAACATAGTTACATTGGGGCTTATAAATCTTCCTTCCGTCTAATCCCTCTAGCTTTCCTCTCTACTGTCTCCTCATAATCCTGTTAGGTTATGAAAAATTTTGCTAGAGGAAAAAAATAGGATTGTTTATTCAGTCATGATTAATACAATAGTATTTATATATACAGATGCACCGACTGTTTTCACAAGCAGTTACATGGGTGTATACGTGAACATTAGTGACTGCAGGAGATGGTCTACGCATACTCCAATCACCTGTTTAACAGTGCCCCTATATTCTTGCAAGTTCTGATCCAAAGTGTATTTTTAAATTACATAGATCTACTTATTCTGTCATCATGAATATAATTATTTATGCCCTGCAGACAGTAGCTTCTTCCATCAGTGTTTCTTCTGAAGTGTGGCATCAGAAAACTGGGTCAGACATGTGTTGGCCAACTCAAAAGTAGAAGTTTGATCTCAAAATGGTTAACTGAAAAGATTTAATGAAACTTAAGTCTAATGGCCATTTTGAAACAGAAGCCTCAGATGAACAGTGTTTCTTCTGTGTTGGTATTCAGTTCACCTAAAGATAAGGCAGCACTAGATGCCTTCTCTAAGAAGGACTGAGAAGCGATGCACTGGAAACAGTGATGGCGTAAACTGGTTCTCACTCTTGGGCTGAATCATTCTCGCTGTAGAAATAAGAAGGTGTAAGGAACAAGACAGTAAAGAAAGATTTGCCCTCTTGCAATACAGTCACTTTGTTACAAGAGAGCTGGTGGAGGAAAATGCAAAATGCAAATTATCCTCCTGTTACTGCCAGGTGGTGCCCAGCCGTGGCCTGAGAAGGTAAAGGTCTCAGCAAGCCCCGGTTCCCGCAAGTGTCTCGTCCTGTCGGCAGCGTGCTCACCAAGGCAGGTGGGATGGCTGCGTGCTCTTCACCCATTTGTCAAACAGCATCAGTGTGACGTCTTAGGGCACTTTTTACCATGGGTTTATTTCAGAAAACATGTATGTTGGTCATAATTAGACAATGAGAAATGTAATGGGGATTCCAACAATGTGGAGTAGTGCAGCTAGAGATTTTACATACTCCCTTTTTTTCCCAAGCAAAATTAATAGGTATTATGGAATCTGAATTTAAAAAACTTTAATAAAAAGAGAAAGCTGGAAAGATAGTGACAATTACCTGTAGCCGCTTAAACAGTCTGCAAAAATATCTATTGTAGAGGAAGTGTCTGAAACAAAAGGAAGTGTCTTCTTTCTTATAGTTTCCGTGATCCTGAGAAAGATGGATGTAAGAATCATGAATATAAAGACAATGACATAATTGGACACGCATGTTGTCAGGATGCTAAGGAGCTGACTCCTGAAACCTCTATTCCTATCCCAAGAAGTGGAAGCAAGGAAGATGCTGAGGTGGAAGAGGAATGCAGGACTAAATCTCCAAATGGCAATGCTTTAATAAAGTGTCCAGAGCAGCAGCCTGCAGCTTCTCCAGAGCAAGTGATGTACTGCCACACAGCATTAGCTCAGCCTCATGAAGGAGACAAAAATACAGCCAAAGGTTTAACTGCAAAGGAAACATGCGTGCACAATAGCCAAGATGATATTCTCCCTGGGAGAGAGACAAATCTGCCCAAAAGGAGACTACAGTCTCCCGAAGACCAGCGATACGAAGAACTTGCTATGGAGATCATTGCCAAAGACAATTCTCTGGTTGATATTCTAATGCCTCATCCTGTTAGAAAAACTGCTCTAGACCTGATGGAAGGTCTTTTTCCTGTTAACATTTCCATGCTGGATAAATCACACAGAAAAAAGGGAGACGTACAGCATGCACAGGAGAATGAGTAAGTAGACAAAGCCAATTATCTAGTATTTTATGCTCTTTTAGTGAATGAATATCATTTCTATACTAGTAATAAGATGACTTGAGCACTTTTAAAATTTTTGTTTATTAGTAAAATATTTTAGCTTTCTGGTTTACTTATAGAGAAATACCTGAGGCTATGGGTATACGATGGAAGATGTGGTTCAATGATACCTTATTAAAAGGGGCTGTGACAAATTTGGGCTGCAAATTTTTTGCTCTGTATCTTTTAAAAACTGAGAAAAATTGCTGCTGTGAGAAGAGAGGAGAGTGCTTATGAAGTCAAGATGGATAAAACCACAAACACAATGTTTGTGAATAAAACTCTGTGTTTGCCACAGGTATTTATTTTCTGTTCCAATAGCAGGAAAAGTAGTAAAGATGCAACAGAAGAATGTCCTGTATCCGAACACGATGCCAAGGAAAGGAGCGAAGATCCTACCTCTAAGGGAAACCAAATCCTGAATAGGAGCAGAGACAGCACAAACGACCTAGATGACATCACATCTAAGAAAGTATGTAGATGATCATCAGAGGAACTGCTGTTTCTTCATCACGACAAAGAAGTTATTATTAATGTCGTATATTTTACTGTGGATATTTTTATTCATTACTTTTACCCCAATAATAATGTTTCGCAGATAACTTTGGATCCATTTTGGTAGTAGGTGAAGGCCTGGCAAATTGGCATGGTAATCATAAATGGTGATATTTAAATCCTGCCTGGTTTGATTTAGATCTCCTCCCACATACTTCTCTTCAGCAGGTTATCGGGGATGGGCTGTATCTGGAACAAGCACGCAGGGTTGGTTATACATTTCCACGCAAGGCCAGCTCCTCTGCAGCAGCTGACTCACAATTTTAACACTCAAATGTGGTCTCAAAATCTGTAAAATTCATTACAACTTGCAGCCTAAATAAGAAATATTTTTTACTCTGAGAGAGCTGGCAGCAGTGTCTGTACACTACAGTGCCCTGTTAGTTTCCATACGTGCAGGGAATAGAGGTAGCTTGGACACGGCTGCACTACAGTGGAAATACGGCAGCTTGGAAGGGCAATATGTAGCTTTGAAGAATTAGACAAATTTTTTTTTCCCTGTAGAAACCTGGCCATGCTCCATCCCAGGTAATGGCAATCTGCCTTCCTGAAACTCCTCCTGCTGTGCACGTGATGGTATTTTTCATTGCCCCCTGCCTAACTGCTGCTCCTGTTCACAGTGGCGTTGGCTGATTGCCAAAAAAGCTGACAGGGTTCTTCTGCTCCGGTCTCGAGGCCTTTTCCCATATTAACATTTCTGTATCAAACAGCCGCCTCTGCTTGCTTCGCTACCCAGGCGCTGTGGCTTGCTTGAATCACCCATGGAACTGACTTTTTCTGTGCATATTATAAATGAAATTCCAGTCAGTTTTTGTAAAGCTTGGAAATAGAGCTGTGACTTCATGCTCGTGTCTTAGAGCATAACCGGGTGTAATCAAGTTGTAATCTTTATTGCAGTTCACTCTGATTGGAAGCTCTCTGAGCTAGGGATTATATCACCAGTTAAGGCGATTACCAGTAATTTGCTTTTCAGAGTTTGAAAATTAGTACAGCTTAGAAAATCTTTCTTCTTTTTTCTTTTTCTTTCCCAGACCGTAAAATTATTTTAAAAGTCAAAAATTTGGCAAAGACAATGTGAGGAAAATCCATTCTCTAGAAATGATATGGATTCTCTTTGGCAATAACAGCTTTCTATGATTTTTTTTCCCCTTGCAGCTGGAACTCATCTCCAGCCTCCGGTCAAAGCTGCAGACCCTGTGGGAGGAAAGGGAGCTCGTCCTCTCTGAAGCCAGGGAGTGTGCCGAGCGAGGCGAGGAGCTGGAGGCAATGGTGCAGGACGTCTGCAAGCCCAATGAGTTTGAGCGCTACATGATGTTCATCGGTGACCTGGAGAAGGTTGTGAGCCTCTTGCTCTGCTTGTCCAGCCGCCTTGCCCGAGTCCAAAATGCCATGAGGAGGATTGATGGCAATACAGATGCTGAGGAGAAGGTGAGTGACAAGCGAGCAGGGTATTTAATTTGTTTTGTTAACTTCTTTCCAGGTGGGGCTGTGCTCGCCTCATTTGTCTGACAGCTCTAAACCAAAGTTGTAAATTATACATGAATGGCAACCAGCCGTTGCCCAGGCGGTGTTTAGTGCCACACAACGGGCTGTGTCTCCACGGCCGAAGCACAGCGGACCTCTGGTGCGGACCAGAGGTTCAGTGCTGGGGAGCAGAAGTGCAGCGTGAGCTCTGCAGCTGGGTGCTGGGCTGGCAGCAGCAGCAGAACCTGAGAGGGTCCGAGCCAGAGGGGTGGATTTGAACCCTCAGGCTGCTCCCTGTGGAGTAGCTCCAAACCTGTGCTTCAGAGGGCTTTTTGTTGGTTTGTTGTTTGGGTTTTTTTGGTTGTTTTTTTTTTTTTTTTTTTTCCCCCCACTGGTAATTTCAATGCCTTTGTATTTCTCTTAACGGGCTTGTCTCAACTATAGCGAGCAGGAAGAAGATGCGGTCGTAACTTGAGATAAAATTCCCCGTAGTTTAATTCAACTAGCCAGTTTTGCTGGAAAATTAGGAATTGTCTCATGTCACCAGGAAAGCTTTTCAAGTCTGAAAAGTCTCTTTTTTGCTAGAGGAGACAAGCCAAATTTATCCCAGGAATGGCGCTTTCCTGCTGTCCTTATTGCTTTTAGACATGTTCTTATCAACACAATACCTCCTGTTATCCCCCATTTGGAAATTAGAAAAGCACAGAGTTAGAAAAGCTGGGATTTCCTGGAGCTGTGCTGCTGCCGCCCTGTAGCTCTAGAGGTTTATTGTAGTTCACACGGAAAAGGGCTCTAAAATGTCAGTCGTGTTAGCATTAATAACTTTGAGCAGTATTTCACACTGACTTTGGCCAACAGACTTTGTGGTTGGCGGGAGGGCTGCTGTTTCTTTAATGTTATGTTTATGCTCTTCATAGTAAATATTCAAGAATTTGAATAACATGCTCAATAAAGGCTTGGTTGCATGCCAGCATTTTTACAACCATCTTCCAGTCACTGCTATTGCCCCGATGTTAGCAAAACCAGCAGTCTCAATCTTTGACTCCATTTTTAGGGTGTCGATGGTGACTGTTGCTCTGTAGTATATTTATGGACATGGTCCTGAAACTGGGCATTTTCCAGCAGTGCTATCCCTGTGAAAATCATTACAGCTGAAAGAGAATTGGTGGAAACGTGAAAGGTATTAAATTCCTGTAGAACAGGCAAGGCTTGATTCTCATGGGTTTGTTAAAAAGAAACTTTCGATGAACAGTTACTGGCTGCATCAAAGTTACTTCAGCGCATGTACCTTTTAATAGAAGTCACACTACCTTTTTAATTTGACATTGGCACTCTGGCCACGCGCAACTCACAAAATACAAAGATGTGTGCCTTAAAGAGCTTCTAATTGAATGAAGACGGATACAGGATACTTTAAAATTACCAGAATGTTAAGTATATTGATTTTTTTCCTGAGGGCAGCATAGAAGAAGCGAGCCTTGATGGGGTTTCCTGGGTGTCTTTACCTTACAAGCCACAAGAATGAGTAATTCAGTCGAGAAAAAACTCATGTGGAACACAAAGCCCACAAGAGGAACTAATTAAACTAAATCGACTGTGGCTTCCAAATGAAGATCTAGAGTCTGCCAGGAATGATGAGTTTTCATAGCGTGCTGCTTTGTTTTTTCATCCTATTAGCAATCGCTGAACGAACGGCACAAGCTCTTGTCTAGACAGCGGGAAGATGCGAAAGACCTGAAAGAGAATCTAGATCGTAGGGAAAGAGTGGTCTCTGGTATCCTCGCCAAATACCTGACTGATCAGCAGCTCCAGGACTACCGACGCTTTGTTCAAGTCAAGACCTCCTTGCTGATTGAACAGAAGGACCTCGAAGAGCAGATTAAATTTTTCAAAGAACAAATAGAAAATCTTGAGAAAAGCATCCCCCTCTAATACCCACCAGCAGACCATCCGTTTTTACACATCGTAATTTGTGACATTTCCCTGGAAATCCACAGGCGCTCGCTGCACTGGGCTCGGTTTGACGAGTTCTCGCAATCCTGTTAGTGCCACAGTATTGACAAGTGCTTAGATGCTCTGGGGATGCTCTGGGCACGCGCTGGACCTGCCTTTCCCTTTGGACGGGCCAAGTGACAGCATCTTACAGTATGTAGCAGGCTGCATTTTGGAAATGACTGATAGGATGTGTTGCTCCTATTAACTTGGCGTGTATTTCCCCTTCTTGTTGTCTGTCCATCTGTTTCCAGATTGACATAATCTCAATAAAAGAACGATCCGAATCTTTTCCTCTTGTGGGTGGGCTGAGTGTTTGAAATGAAAAATGATGTGGGTGTTCAAATTTGAATTGGAGATTGCACAAAGCCATAGGAAATGTTATGGACCATTTCAGTGAAACTCCTCATTTCTACTGTTTATATGTATGACACAGTAAAAACACACGGTAATGGAAGACAACAATTATTTCCTTTCTTGGCAGTTGCCATCCATGAGTCTTTCCTGGCTCTGCGTAATCCTGGTAGCCTGTTCAGCAGTCGGTCTTAGGAGGTCAGAAAAAAGGGTAGTCCTCATTGACATCAAAAAAGAGCCGATCAGCGATGAAGCCAGCTTAAATGAACGCTTTTGGGAATGATAAACTCTGAGCTGATTCCCGCACAGTCATTTGCAAAGTCCTCGCTGTGCTTTCGAAGCATTTATTTTTCAAGCAGCACCTTCAGGGGGTTGTTTTTAGGTGGTTTTCCATTGTTAGCCTGCACAAGAAGTGCTGAATGTGGGGGGAAGGCTCTGCTGCAGTGCGCGGTAGGTGGGACAAGTGGAGGAAATTGTTCAGTTTCAATGAGGCTTTATATAAATCCCTTGGCAAAAATCTTTTAAACTAATGTTGTGTATTGAGTTAAACCAGTGATGTTGCTATATTTAAAATTTGAGTGTGTTTTGTTTGTTTTTAAGTATTCAGTGAGAGGAATATTCTATCTGAGCTACATACCTAGACCATGAATAAAGCGGCTACTAATCGAACTGAGGTTTCTTCCACAGGCAAAGTAGGTGTTCATTGTTCCATGATGTTAGGCTTTACCAAGAAATGTTTAACGAGTGGCGTGTGTCCTGACTACAGTAAGTATCATCACCACTGAGAGAAGCTGTCCCGTTCGTGCGGCATCTTCCCCTTTGGGATTGTGTGAGCTCTCAATAAACACAACCACCCAGGATGGGGAATTGATGTCGGTTTAGATTGATGGTTTGGGTTTGCCTTACCTCAGATCACATTCTTTACCTGAGTTTACCCGCTGGGCAACATGAATGAACTGATCAAGAAATGACAGCGTACGAAAAGGAGACCAGTGTAGGCATTCTGCACGAGCGATGTTTGTTAAGGATAACTTGCCGACGCTCCTGCCTAGTGAGAGGGCACCAGAGAGGGTGCAGCGTGCTGCACTTGCCCAGGAGCAAATTGAGAAGTGGCCTGGGAGTTACACGACAGTGCAATAAAGCACAAACAGCCCGCCGGACTCAGGTTGTCAGCTGCTCCATGTTTGTCTTCAGAATAAACGAGTGTATCATCAGGTGCTGTGCAGACTCCAACAAAGCAGCGTTGTTCTGTTGAAAGTTTGCCTGTTTATGCAGAAGTACTCGTATCCATAGCCCTGCTCACGTTTCAAGAGAAACAACACAGTACCCTGAGTAAGGCTGCGAAGACTTGGCATCAGAGGTCAGTTTTATGATGTGTGCCAAGTATCAGTAAATAGATTTGCAATAAAGGGTGCAAGTGGATGGTATATAGCAAAGAATAGTTTTGTGAATATCAACATTTTGTTCCACTGTGCTGAAGCAAAACAGATTGTGCTGAATGCTGAGAACAGTTTCACTGGGCACAAGTAACTCCAGGAGTGCAGAGACCAAGCTGCTGCGTGGACTGTGGTTATTGCCTTCATACGTGGGGAAAAACGGCCAGCCACTGTAGATCCTGTGAGTAGATCTGCTCAGTGGTTCTCAAAAGGCCATGAATACAGGCTTTTTATTTGTAAATCTGAAAGCTGCCTTTTGAAAATGGTCTTTAAAATAACAGAAGTGATGCTAATGGAATCAATGGAGAATTTAGAAAATATGAGCTATGTTAAATGAGGTGTTTGCGTTATTTGAGAAGCCTGACTTGAAGGTGCACTCTATTATTATTATTCCTAGTTGAGGAAAATCCACCTGATTGGAAATAAATGTTTGATAATTGAAGCTAATGCTTACCTTTAAGGGAAAGAATGGGTCTGCCCTGTTTAGTTTCTCTTATCTTTTTGGTCTTTTGTGTCATGGGGAGGATGATTGCTGCTCCTACCACACTGGCATTCACAGGTATGCTTCAAAGAGCAACAATTAGAAATAAATTTTAGTCTGTTTTCCAGAAAGTCACATATCTGTGCTCCTTGTTACTTTGTTAGAACTGTGAATTTCAGGCAAAGTGAAAAATGGATACAGCGATGACATCGAAACCTCTTTGCTGGCAAGCAGAAACCCCCTTTCCAAAGCGCCAGCAGGTCTGCATTGTCAGGTGGGTCTGCATTTTGGTACTGATCATTTGTAGTCGATTTATTGCCAGGGGCCAAGCCCAAGGTAATGGTAGTGGTTCACACTGGACCTAAGTCATGTGCAGCGTTCCTGGCACACCGACATACTAAGATGTGGGCTTTTAAAATCACAGGCTGGTGTGCAAATGCAAATAATCTGGTCCCGTCTTAAGCGCTTCGCAGAGGGTCCTTTTTAATAGCTGGGAGCAGCCCTGTGTATCTCTGAGACTGGTGAAAAGCTCTTCGGTTTCTCAAAATGGCAGCCATTACGTGCAGGAGAAAGGGATGCTCTCTGTTCTTGGAGATGGGCTTGCATCTCCTTTTGGCAGCGTGGAGTGGCACTGAGGTGGCCTGTGCTGGCCAAGAACTCCCTCTAGAGAGGCCAGTGCTCCTTCCTTCTTAGCTGCTGGGAGAGAGGACCGCAGAAGGCAGGTGGTGTCCATGTCCTCCGGGTGATCTTCTTGTCTTCACATCAGTTTGAATTATTCATTTAAAACTCTTTCTCTGAAGTAGAGCTTGCAGACTGAGCTTGTTTGTGGGGCTTGCAGGACGCTGTCCCAGTGAGTGAGACCGCGAACCATCCTGCAGCTCGGCCAGTTTTACATACGGTAAGCGTCCCTCTCTGCTCCGGTCAGCTGTAGTCTTTAGAAGTACAGACTGAAGTCAAGAAATGGTTTAAGTATCTGCTTTTGAATCCTATTTGGTGAAAAAAGAGGGCTTGCCTTTTTCTTAAGGTTTAGTATTTAAAGCACTAATTACATCCCCATACCAATGACCATTGCTTATGTGGCAGCTTTTTCCCAACTTCAAGTCATGCAGTTTAGTTGATATTCCCTTAACTTTATTCTGGGGAATAGCATGAGAAGACTTCATATTCCAGCCTAAGCTGCCTGAAGCGCTCTATAAACAGACAGATTTCCTACAGCCTTCTCAGGCTCTCCCTTCTCCGGCCGTGGTGCCTCCTTCCACAGGTTCCTGCAGTGACGGTGAGAACAAAACCCCAAGTACCTACACACATCTGCCGTCGCTGCAGCACAGAGGCAGCCGGCCCCGACCCCGGCCGGCCCCGCTGCTGCTGAGTTCACGCAGCTCCCCGTTTCTTCTGCCTTCCTTCCTTTCCCGCCTCTTGGAGCGCAGAAGCCAAGATGGCCAGGAATACAGAGCACCTTCTTTTTACAACACTGTGATCCCACACTGCTCCAGACAGTTATTTCTCACCCTGTGCAGGCAGAAGACAAATTTAACACCTGAGCTGTAAATAGCAGTAACTGGTGGTCTTCTTAGAGAAGCAAATCTTGCAAATGTAAGGATTATGGAAATGAAACCCAGTGCAGTGCTTGTACATTATTACTATGAACACACTGCTCACTAGCCTTCCGTTTGTGACTTCTCCGGCAATGATACTGAGTTGCCTCTGCCCAGACGCATCAGACCAGGGAAACCTTCGTGCTCTGCTCTTCTTCCCAACTGCTGCCCAGAGCTCTGCAAAGCTGTTGGCTTCCAGGGGCTTCAGGGCCTTGGCAATTCACCAGCGCTGAGACCTGCTGAGCTACTTCTTACGCCAACAAAGTCAGGTGTGTGGGTGCTGGGGGAATGTAAGGAATGAAGGAGCTCCCTGCTACCGGACCCTCGGGGAGAGCAGGCAGGAAATCCCCGCCGCTGCCCAGCCGCAGGCAGCGGAAGGCTTGGGAGCCTCCTGTTGCAGCCTGTGAGCCTCATTCTTTCTGAACATCCCAGGTAGAAGGTAATGTGACCCCACCACCATGAGAGGACTGCTATCGGAGACCTGCCGTGAGCCGTCTGTATGAATTAATTATGGCTACATCCAGAAGAACGCAAAATAATAGTGCTGAGGAGAAGGCGAAATAGGCAAAATGCAAGAGCCCAGATCTCCCCCGTGGGGTGCCGGCTGCGAGGAGGCTGGTGGGATTCCAGGAACGATCTCTGTAACTCATTTGGCCATCCACGCACAAGCAGTGTGGGGGAAGAAACTGCAGTAGCTTATGTTCTGCTAAGCAAAAGCAGGTGGGCCTGATTTCAGGATAAAAAGATACCTTTTATTGCCTAGAGCCAGAGAGATGAGCAAGCGTTACAGGTGTGGGGTAGAGCAAGTGGTCAGTGGAAGCAGGCAGGGTATCGTGCCCATCTGACAGTGTCTTGGCAGCAATTGCAGGGATTTTGGCCATAGCGGCTCCTTTAGAATTTGACTGAACACCCACTGCAATGTGTGGGAGTCACTGCTGGATCAGGAGCTGCTGTTTCAGCCTCGCAGGCACTAAATTGAAGGATTTAAAATTTTTTTTTTTTTTAAACCCTGGCCTCGCTTTCTTCACTGGGGCGTTACGCTGTGGGACTTCTGCATGTGGAGCTAATTAAGGAATGGAGGGGTGCAGGGGTTAATGTAAATGTACTCCGCAAAAGATCTGTTTGGTGCTTGCGAGAGCTGCGTTTAATAAGTACAAGGATGTTCTCTCTGCTTTGGGAATTCATGGCAACCATCTGAATAAAATTTTAAAAATAAACTGAGAGCAGCATCGCAAAGCTAATCTTCTGTGCCTGAAGGGAGCCCACGTATACATTAAAGAATAATCAGGCTGTAGGAATCACGTAACCTCTGGGTTTCATAAAATGCACTCAAGAAGCAGCACATGAATTTCACTGCTAAACAAAGAGAGGCATTAAAGGTTATCAGAGAGACTCTAAAATGTCACATGAGCCTTGAAGCTGAGTCATCTCATAGATAAATCCACAGAGAGAAAATATGGGCTGAACTGATAGTCTGGATTTAGAGAGTAAGAGACACTTCTAAAAATGCGCACAAACAGGCAGGTGTTTTTCTGCTGGCCTTCAGCCCATGATGTAAGAACATCCCAAACCACCTCAAGAAGGAACCACTTCTGAAACAGTCCCTCCCGAGATGCCTGCCCTGTGACAGCTCCCGATGGGATGGCTGGTGGCCCCAGCACCCCTTTCTGGGCTCCAGCTGCTCCCTCCTGAGCATGAGGTCAGCGTCACCCAATGTCACAGTGGGAAGCACGAGCTGGCGGTAGGAGAAAAAGAGGTCTGAGTGATTCTCACCGATGGGCAAAAGTCTGTAACAGCGAGCAGAGGTGCACAGACAGACGCCTGCTTGGAGAGGAGCGAGCTGGTCCGGCCCTGAGCTGACCCCAGCCCAGAGCGGAGCTGTTGTGCTTTGCTGCAAAGGGGGAAACTGCCGCAGGAGAGTGGTGGAAGAAAATACAACACAAAAAACACGGTGAGAAAGTCTGTTTGTACCACTGCAGTTTGTCGTTGTGACCGCATTGGTGAATCTTAGTGGTGTGGCTGTGCTGAGACCCTCTGCTGCACACAGGACACAGATGGGCCAGCGGTGCTGCCCGTTACAGCGAGAACGACAGCACGCCGCGCGGTGCACGGGTGACACGTTACCACCACCACGCTGTGTCTGAGCCCCGCAGGAGCCTCAGCATCTCGGTATTTCTATGCCATCGAGTGCGTTTTCCATGTGCTCCCCTCCATATCTGTGCACTCTTTAAAAAAAATGCTATTTGTGGGGCAAAAGCTCACGGACTGCGGTCTCTGCAGGAGCATTTCTGGCAGTCAGGGATGCAGAAGCCCCCCGTCCCCTGGAGCACCCCGGTGTCAGGATGCTTTCGGCAGTGGGTGAGGACAACCGCGGTGCCTGGAGGCACGCTGGGGAGGGCCTGGCACCCCGATACCGCGACCTTCTGCCACGGGCTTGCGCATTTGGGCCTTGTGTTTTATTCAGTGAAAATGAAGGTTATTTGGTTTGCGTCAGCAGCGAGCCCGCAGTGCCTGCTGCATTTCTCAGCTGGGGTCTCTTACCTCGTCTGGAGGCTCTCAAGGCGATGGGGATGGAGGTGGAGGAAGGGAACAGGATGAAAGGAATTCCTCCTGGGAAATGGTGGTTTGGCTTTGGCTGGAAACTTGTGCTCTCAGATGAAGAAAAAGAATAATGCTCTAGCTAGGGTGAACACAGAGCAGAAGTCCTACCTAGGAAGGGAAAGCTGAACAGCTGAACATCATTTTTGTTGTGCACATCCATAGCTTTTTCTTCACAGAAAGGGAAGAAGCCATACTAAAGCTGTGCTAATATTAACAGGATGGATCTATTTTGCCTGGGCTCAGAGGCAGATTATTGTTTTAAGATCAGAGCTTTTTTTTCATCACGGTAATAATTAAAAAAAAACCAAACAAAAAACCCCCCAAAAAACCCAAACAATGTACTGAGCTGAAAGGATTCAGATTCGCAGCGCTGTGCAACAGCCGAGCAAACCCTGCGTGGAGAGAGGCAGCGCAGCTCTGCCTGCGGACGGTGGCTGTAGCAGGGCCGGAGCTTTCCCAGCCCGGCCGTGGCGGTGCTGGTCCACGCTGCGCCTTGTCTCGCTGGACCTGCTGAGAATCGCGACACGAATGAGTGCGATTTCAGCACGCAGTGCAACATCGTGGGCAGGGTTTGAGTGCGGCGTTATCACCACCACGGACCTTTTGAATCTGTGCTTTGTTTGAAGCCCGATAAAGCACAGACACGCGAACTCGTGGCTGTGGCTGTCTCAAGTCAGCTCGCAAAAGGAAGGATGCTGTGGCGGGCAATTCAAACAGGATGAAGAGACCACGTAAAACGATGGGTGCGTGGGGAGATGTGAGGTGCGGGCTCGGGAGATAAGCTGTTGGGTGCAGCTCTGGCTGTGCCTCCGGTGTGTTTCCAGAGAAGTCGCCCAGGCGCGGGCTAGCTCCGGGGGTGTCGCTGGCAGAGCTGCTGCGGGAAATCCCGTCCCAGCCCCGCGCTGGGTAGATACGCTCCGATTGACCAGCAAATCTTACCTGCTGGTACGTCTTATTCCACTTGAAGAATGGTGCGAGTTCTACACAGAGAAACAGTCTTTCCCTTGTATAATCTTCATATCTACCAGAAGCATTTGTTGATACATATTTACCCAAAAATGTTTTGCGGTGCAATTGGCTCTTTTTTTTTTTTTTTTTTTTAATACGTCCCTTTCAGGGGCAGTGAGTAGGACCAGACTGCTTCCAACGGGGGCCGCACTGCGTGCTTCTACAGCAGGTCTGTATTAGAAATCTTCGCAGGCGTAACGTTGTCGATAAGTGGAATGAGTTTGGTGAGAGCGGTTTATTAATCTCTAACTGATTTTTTTGAACTAGTCTAGGTTATTTGGCAAGGACGCTCTCTTACTGCAGGCAGCTGGATCGCCATCAGAAAGTGTCCGCTGATGGGACTTTTCTGGCAGTTCACCCCAGAAGGGCCAGCAGGTGACCAGCCGCCGTCGTTCAACAAGCAGCCGTTGGGTGATGGTTCGGTTTGGGGTTGCACACACAGCATAAGAGCTAGATGTGCTTAATGATTTGCTTTGTCTTATAAATTAGGGAAATAAACCTTGGAACTGGAATAGAAATGAAAACGAATGCATCATTACGATGCAGAGCTTTTGATCTGTGTTGTCCTAATCTGTCCCTGTTCTCCCCCTGCAACAAACACCATGCTGTTCGTGCCCACGCTCCGTGCCGGCCAAGTCCCTGTGAACAACCTCTTAATTTGAGGGGTCCCACATTAGTACAAATTACTGGGAAGAGCAAAAACGGCCATGTTGCCATTTTACTCAGATTAATATGCAAATCAGGAGGCAAATGCATCCAAGGAATGTAGGTCATGGTGGAAACGTGCAGAGCGGGAGGAGAAGGGACGAGCAATGGGGAATTAGGGGACTGTCTCAAGAGGCCTCCTCTGCCTTCAGCTGGTGGTTGCGACTCCCGTTGGGTCTGTTGGAGTCATGCAGCGACTCTTCTGCTGGACCTTGGTTTTGTGATGAAGCTGAAATCTCGTAAAGACTCCTTCGCAATGCAGGAGCAGCGTTTCCCGGGGCTTTTGTAGAACAGGTGTTTCTCTGCAGCACTCACAAGGGAAAGGAGATGGCCAAACACCTATGTGAGCCGGACCACGACCGCACTGCCTCACGCTGCTCAAACAGCCACATCCGGGAGGACAAAGTCTGTTCCTTTGTGTAGAAATGTGGTTTGAAGCTTGTTTGCACTCCTCTTCAGTGCAGGTTTTTGAGCTGCTATTCCTCAGAACAAAACGTGCTGAGGAATGGACAAACCAAGCTATCTTTAGAAAGGTGGACTGAGCCAGGGTCAGACAAATAGTATCTTTGCTGATCTCCGATGCTGCTAAACTGAAGTCTGAGCCAGTTTTATTTGCGTAGGCGCTCCCCTGAATGCGCAGCATTCACAGGTTGCGGATGACGCTGCTTGTGCTGCCTGCAGGTCTAAAAAAATTATTTTGATTTACATTTGGAATATTGGTACTAATTGTGTGCTTTAAAGTGACCAAGGCGATTATCTCCATTTTAAAGCAGGAAAACTGAGATGTGGCAAGGAGGCAGGCTAGTAACCAAGGCAAAATACAATCCCGAGCTCCTGAATCCCAGTCCTGTGCCTTATCTGCACCTTCCATCTCCATGGGGCAGGAGCGGAGCCCAGGAGGCTAAGGATTTTTGTTTTTATCCTCTCCTGCAATCAGCTTTGATAATGCAGAAGGTAGCTCCCAGCTCTGGGCTGGGCCAGAGGTTCAAAAGGCTGCTTG
Source organism: Platalea leucorodia (assembly GCF_965183815.1). Taxonomy (NCBI): domain Eukaryota; kingdom Metazoa; phylum Chordata; class Aves; order Pelecaniformes; family Threskiornithidae; genus Platalea; species Platalea leucorodia. The sequence continues at coordinate 16,052,308 of NC_138833.1, read as the reverse complement.
CCCAGCCCGTGGCGCACGCTGCCGCACAGCCTCGGCCCCGGGCCAGCACACTGACGGGAGCCACAGTCCTCCTCTCGGCTCTGTCACTTGTGAAAGCATCCTGGCTAAACTTCACAGCTCTCACTCATTCCCGTGAAAATCCTACTGCGGTCAGCCAGATTTGGGCTTGACGCAGTGAAATTAAGGAGAATCTATCGAGCTGAGGGATTCATAAAACAGTCCAAGCCTTAGTCTCTGCCTGGAAAGCACTCCCATGATCGTCCTACAGCGTCCCTTCCACAGTGTGAACGGCAACATAGGAAACCCAAACCCAGAAAGGCCGTGGGACTGGTTTTACTTCAAACTAAAGGCAATGTATATTTTTGTAAGATTACAGCAGCGCATTCTCGATACCTCTCCGTATTTCTTTGCACCTGAAGTCGTAGGGCAGCGGGTATACTCATCACAGCCTGCCTAAATACTATCTTTTCCTTAATCTGCTCAGCAAGGGGGAGGAATGAGCTGAGTCACCGCACAAACTTGTTGGCAGCGCCTGGCCCACCCCACCCACAGGACCCGACCTTGCGAGCTCCCCACCTTTGTGTTGCAACCTTCCTACCCAGCCTCCGAGCTCCTCCCCGGGGAATGCTGTAAGGAAGAGGGCTCTGTTGTTGCTGGGTGTTTTTCTATCACACTAGCTCATCGCTGTGATGCCTCCAAGGAAGGAGTAGTGCAGAAATTCCTTGATGATACATGTTGCAACCAAGTCTTATCTCAGCTGTGACTTCTTGCTTTTCCTTTGACACAAGAATACAGGAGCAACGAGACCTTCTCCCTACTTCCCTTACGGTGAAGTCATAACCACGCTTTATGGGTTGGTCGGTTGTTTTTTTTAAGCAGAAAACACTCCATCCTTGAACCTTGCCCCTGACTCAAGTGGGTTTTACTCAAAATTAGCACTAAAAATTCAGCTGTGTGATTTGAATAGGTATCAAGCATGTATCTGTAACTAATGAACAAACTTCCCAATAAGATGGAGTCAAACTGGAGAGTGTTTCCAATTCACACAGAAACAGAACACTTTTACCAGGCAGCGTCAGTCCTGCCGGTGCCTCAGACACAACACGAACACACGCGCATGCTTCTGTGGTTTCAGGAAATACAGAGAAAAAAAAAAAAAAAGTGTTTAATGTCAGTAAACTTAGAAAGACTTTTTAAAACAGAGCGACAGACTTTTTTTTTTTCCTACAACTCTGCAAGCTGACACAATGCAGCACAAATCAGGGTTTCAAATGACCACGCTGGTCAATGGTCACACCAACAGCTATGGAGCAAATAGGATTTTATTTTTTTTAAACCCTACTCCAGATATAGAAGTCATGAGGTGCTTGATCATTAACGTTTGCTTAACAACTTAATTAGTTCAATACGGAAGCAGACCGGTGCAGAATAATCCAGTCTCTTCCGAGAGCGGATGGATCAGACCCCTCTGCAATCGCTGATGACACTGACAACGAATGTCACCAACTCCAGGGACTTCAGGGACAATGTTTTAAAATAAAAGAGGGCAGTGCCTCCACCTTCAGCGCAGTCCTACAGCATTCCTTGCGTTTGGGAGAAGCCAATTACAGCCAATTAGAAGTACTAGGCTTAATTCAAGGCTAAAAAAAAAAACATTCCTGAAGTCACTGAGTTGGAAAGAAAGGCAAAGCATGCAAACAAGTGTTTCAGTACAGAAACCGAAACCCGTGACGAGGCTGAAAAGCAGAGAAAGCGCAGTATTGCCATCACCTTCCTCACCTCTGAATTATACAGGTTTTTTAATTGTTTTTAGAGAAAACGTGATGGTTTAGCAGACTGGCCCCAGGAGTCAGACAGTTTCTGTGCTTAGCGCTGCCTCTTCACGCTAACTTTAACCAAATAGTAATTAAAAAAATAATAA